>NW_026913071.1:1362500-1557500 GCF_034315485.1 Pezoporus occidentalis | reverse complement strand
CGAGTTTTAATACAGCCAAATTTATCGGAAAAGAGACGAAATTCTGCCCTGGAAAGATGAGCAAGGGCTCATACTAAGAGCTGGGAAAGGACTGATGAGTTCCATCATCACAGGACTGGTAGAGAGTGGCATTGGAGGACAATGGTTAATATATAGATTTATACTTAAACATACCCAGTAGTAAAACAAAGTGTCACTGACCCCACTTCATCTAAAAATACATCCATTTTCTTGTGAACTATCTGCATTACAGCAGGAAAGCAAACAAGCTGGCAACGGATGAGAAAAAGAAATGAGCAGCTATTATAACGTGTTGCCCACTGTGTTTTCTCTCTCCCTCTCTCCCCCTTTCCCCCCCTATATATATATGTCTTTATTTTTACATGGGGTGGGGGTGGAGGTAGACAGCTTGATGCAGGAAATACCACGAAAGGATGTGATGCTTTAGGAGCACGCGTTTATCCTTGGTATTGGGGGAACTTTCTTCCAACTTTGCATTGCTTGGCTGGAGAATGGTGCTAGCACAGCAACCTCTCATGCATACAATCTCTTTCAATAATGTAAACACCTCGATGCCTTTAGTACGTGGAGCTTTCAAACTGAAGGTCAATATTTGCAGTTTGGATTTTTACGGGTACCCATCAACATCGGTACACACCTCTCCCTATCAGGATGGTTAATAGGCTTGCTTTCTCTGCCTGCCTCTCTCTGCTTCCCCAGCACGACCACATCAGCACTAGTATCAAATTAACTCTCCGACTTTGAAACTTATTGATCTGCTATTAAGACACCAGTGAACCTGATGAAATGAGTGCTGTAGGTGCAGTCAAGACTTCAAAGTGTCACACAGCCACATAAAACAAGCGCCTTTGATCCTAACTCCGATCTGCTGAGGGTTTAAAGCCCAATTCTCCCTAAGCTGCCCTTCTCACTCGTCATGTCTGATGTCTCACCAACCAGCGACTTGATAATGTTAATAATGCAAATTTTAGCAAATGATTTTTACAATGGCAAAATTAATTATATGAATTTATGCTTCTTTCGGTGCCGATGTCTGATCTACAAAAAAAAATAGTCGCAGCTATTACACTTGCAACAGAAACTATGAGCACGTTCAGCTTTTAAAACTGTATTACTGCCTTTCCCTCTCAGCTTCACAGGCACTCATTTTGCTGCTAAAACTGTAATTATTTATTATAAATTAACCTTAGATTGGGTTTAAGAGAGCTGAAAGAATTCTATGCAAAGTCCCCTATTGCTACGTATGCATTATTAAATAAAAGCCACCTCCACGCTTTATATATCCTTTTTTCACGTTCTTTGTCATTCATTCTCTCCCGATTTCTTTCCCATGATCATTCTCACAGTGCCGTTGCACAGATTATTTTAAATACACTTGCATCTCTGAAATTGCATCAACTAACAACAGGGTTTCCCTGGACTTATGAATGGTAAAAAGAGATTTCATGTTTAGGGACGAACACATTGCAACCTGCAAAACTAAGAACAATTCTATCTACAGTAATTCAAATGTACATTTTAAGCAAATGCACTAGATGAGAATGTTTTCCTGTAACAGAAATTGATTATTTCCTCATTACGATATTTTTATAACCATTCTTTTTGAATCTTCACCTGAATTTGTCAACAAGTATTCAAGCGTTTTAATAAACTTTTATCTGCAAACATCAATGATCTTTATTTTCAGCCGAGGGATTTTCTCACTAAACCTGTTACAGAAGTTTCCTGACTGCATTTCTGATGGAAGAATCACACAAATGCTCAATTAGCTTACCCGTGCTATGTGCGAACACACAGCTATCCTCCTCCTCCTGAATACTGCACTTAGGCTTCTTTCTTTTCTGTCTTTGGAGAAACAGAATTTACTAAGATATCTTATTTGGTGCATAATGGTTTAAAGCATCTTAAATCACCTGAAAAAAATCCACTATCTATTAAATTTTCAGGAGCAAAGATGCAGCCATTTGTGTTTATTTAAACAGAGATGTGGCTCAGTTCTGTGCTTCCGACTAAGCAAGACAGAAAATAAGAACTCTAAATTCATCTCTCCCTTTCTGCTTCTTGAGACACAAACATGGGAGCATCGCGGGCTCCTCGAAGTTGAAAAGGAACGTTATCTTAATTGACTCCTCCGCATCAAACCATGTTCTGATAATTCAATCAGTGCGTTTTCCCAATTTTACTTTAGTAAAATTTTGATGGTAATACCTTTTGTGGGTTTTTATATATTTTTTTTTAATGTTGATACTCACTTAACCTACTTGCAATTCTAAAGAAGTCAACACTTGATTGTGACAATGTTCAAAAGAATTTCCTACGCCACAAGCACAGTAAAAACTTTCACCAATTAGTGCAGGAAAAAAGGAGGGAAAAGCCAGAGCGCTGGTGCTCAAAGAGCCAGGCCTTGCGGCAAAGCTGTCATGTCGAGTGGATTGATCAACAGGACCGCAATTTCTAATGGCATGTTGTCATGAAAAGTCAGCCACGGGGAGCCACCTGCTTTACTCCTCCTAGACAGCTAGGGAAAGGAAGGGGAGAAAAAAAAAAACCACCTCGCTCTGTACCTAGTTCTGCCAGTCCCTTTTGCTAACAATTTTGGTAAGGGTCTCCTGATTTTTATTCAGTGAGAATACGTCAAATCTCCAACCATATTATCCAGCCTCTAAGATTAGAGTCGTGCAGAAGACTGATGCGCTTTTTGGAGGGGGGGTGGTAAGAGCGGAGGAAAAGAGAAAAGAGGATGAAAAAAATTATCTCTATCCCCCAAATACTTCTCAGATCAGAAAATACATCCGTCACATCTCTAAACCAACAAAGTTTGTCAACGGCTTACAACGTACATCTAAGACATTCTGCGAGTCAAGAACAACACAGCACAGATGCGTAGACCTTCTGTGTGCGGTTTTATTTCAGCAGCACCTTCCTTCACCCTCACTGAATCATAAAAGCCTGCATTTGACACGCGGTAGTTGCTTTGTTTCAATTTAGTTTACCTCTAACTTCTAGGAGCAGCTCGTTTATCTTAGGATCACGGCATTGTTCAGTCCTGGAACCCCGTCTTAGCTGGCATGGCCAACGTTTCAGACTGAATTGCACAGGCAATTGTGCAAAACACTGTGCTGAAGACAAAGATAACAGCTTCCTTGTTTTGCTGCTGGAGCATTTGCTCGTGCTTGATGGAACATAATTAATACTTCAAGAACTTCCACCAACTTACCATTGAATAACAGTGCCAAACAGTCTGTATTAATCACCCTCCAGGAATGTGCAAGTGTCATTTTAACCCATGGCTCCGATTCCCATCACTCAAAAGACACAGAGATTTCCCTCTTTTAATACATACAAAGGCCAAATATACTACTTTCATTCTATGCCTCACAGAACGTCCTGCAATTGCTGAAGGCATTAAAGCCTAGTTACAACACACTCCAACACTGAGTTATAAGAGAAAATGGGAACAGTGGATTTGGCCAAATCTGTTTGGAAGCCTCTTACAGTTTTAAAGCTCTTCTTTAAACCTAAGTTTTTGTTGATTGGAACAGACATTTAGTTTTGTTTCCTCTCTATGGAAGATATCACGTTCCATACCTGCCTGCTTAAGAGGGTCCAAACCAAAACTGTAATGTGAATTAATTGCTAATTTAAGTGATTTTTGAGGGGAAAACAAACCAGAAAATTTGGGAAAAAAAATTTTCCAACAACCCTCATCTACGTACAAAAGAAAAGAAGTCAAATAAAAGTTAAAGAACTTTTAAGTTCATGAAACCAAACCCCACTTGGCATGCAAATCACGTACTGTAACCTTTTATCGGCGCAGCCTCTGGTCTCATCAGTCGATGAAATTCTCAGCCCGCGGCAACAGCTTAGCCGAGGGACGCAGACCAATGAGAAAATATTCATTGTGTTAGCATTTCAAATGGCGAGAAACGAAGAAGAAGCGCTAACTGATCACTGCCCGTGGAATTAATTGGATATTCCAAGAATAATGTCTCTCACTGAAGATCCTTGGAGGCTGAACGCTAGTAGAGACCACATTTTGTGCGGTGCCTTCAAAAAGAGACCGCTTGGGGGTAGTGGACATATTAGGGTTTTAGCGCATTTCCCTAAAGGCCAGAAAATAATCAGATTCACTGAACCAAACTCAGCTAATCCATTCCATAATTATACACACAAATCCAATAAACTTTGCCACATTACTGGAAAATTAAACTATTACAGTGAAGCCTTTCGCTACTTTGAAAAAGTTTGAATTCCTGTTTTATCCAAGAAAAAAAAGGGGGAGGGGGAGGAAAAACCACCTTGGCAAAAGTCAGAAGTTTTGGAGGTTGCACATGAAGGCATACATGCTCACATAGATGCACACAGAGTGGAGCCCAGAGGAAGAGTAATGCTTAGCTGCAGTCTTCTCTCATGCTTAATGCTCAGGTAGGTGTCCCACAGCTTCCTTCCTTTATATGGAAGGGATTTGCGTTTCAGCTTTATTGCACATAGCCCAAGCATATGCAGTGACCCTGTCCAATATTAGTATAGCTTTCCTTAAGACACATCTTAATCTAACCTTTCAAGACTCTTTTGCTTTCAAACTCAAAACAGCATAAAAAATGAGCATTGTTGTGGAGCTCTCAGAGACTGAACTAAGGCTCTAGCTTGGTCCAAAGCAGTAGCCCTTTGGATAAACAGCTGCTTGTGCAACTAAATACGCTCCATAGACCAAAAGGTAATAGAGGAGGGGGCTAAAAAAGAAAAAGAGGAGGAGAAAAAAAAAAGGAAAAGGAGAAAACCTGAGATTAGGAACCTTCCCAAATGTTGCATCTTCCTATCGACCGCTGGCCTAGCGTGAGGTGTCAATTTTGACTCCAAAGAGAGCACACGAATTCGCAGCGGTCCCATTATGCGGTCTCTGCGCTCATTGTAAATTCTGTCAACGAAGTCAATCTTATTAACTTCCGCACTGGTTCACACATGACATTTTCTTCAATTTTCTTGCTGACATCAAAAACATCAATTAGCAGCCCGAAAATAGGAAGGAACGAATGACAGAGCCTGATAACGTCAACTATTTGAAGCCAAGGGTAAATCTATTCTCCAGTTCTGAATGCGTTCATTACAATTGCATTTTCAAAGAAGACCTCCAAATAGCAAAGAAAATTAAATTTATCATCTAGAAATGCCTAGAAATTGTTTTTTTAATCCTATGTCTATCTCTCAATCCCAGAGTGTAATACAAAGTATCGCAATTCAGTTTTATGATAACATGCCACAACTTTAATAGAAAGTTTATAAAATATGCAGCCTTTGCCATACTTCCTATCACATAACAACTACAAGGGGTGAGGAAAAATTTGTCCAACAGATTGTAGCATTGCCTTGTCTGCTCCATCAGACTCTCATAGGCTGGCATGGCACTTACACACACACATGCGCGCGCTCTCCTGATACACACACACACATCTCCCCCCTCCCGCCCCTTCCATCCATGCTTGTGAAGAATTTATGAGCTATGCAATATCCAGGAACTTTAAAACCCCAGCAAGCACTACATTACAGGCGTGAGGGGGGAAGGCACACGCCGGAGCAGCCTCGCATTTGCATTCGCCCAACTCTTTTCATGTTTCAGAGAAAACAAACCCAACTCCCTGCCCAGGAAAGCAAAGGGAAAGTCCAACCAAAGACTTGACGCGAACTGTCAAGCGCCAAGCACATGCATTCAATCAGCTGCCAGAACTTCCGCTCGCTGAACTCTCGCCCTCTTTTCATTTTATTGACATTCTCAAAAATAAATACATAAAAATAACCTCCCGGTAACACAGAAACAAGACACCCGTGTCAACACAACGTGGGCCATTTGCTGCGCTCAGCAACAAGTTTCTGGAGGAAGGTAAGCGTGTTTAATGCGAAGCAAAAAAAAAACAACCCACAACCCTGTAAGGCAATAAACCTGTTCTTGTGGTCTTTAAAGGAGCCCCGGCTTGCTTTACTTATTTATTTATTTACTTCGCCGCTGCGCCCGCTTTGTGAGCCATCGTTTCATGCTTGTATTACATCTCCTAGGGAGTGAATAAAAGCAAGTTTAGTGGTGACCAAAGACACTCACTCGGACTTAATGCAAACAGAAAGAGCAGCTACACCCCAATAAACAGATCACATTCCTTCAGCCCATTGATTTTTTGATCTTTTGACATTTTTTAGTTGCTTCCATTCCCTTCCTTGTCTTTTTCTCAATGTCACAAAAGACAAAATGTCTCGGCAATTGATGGCAGGGGTATCTATTAGCTGTCAGGCTGCCTCTTTTTTTTCTCCCGGCACCAGCTATGAAAGTACAGAACAGAAAGCTGAGAACTGGCAAGGAAATAAAGAGCAGGAATCATCTAATTTAATGGGATCATCATATCCCTGGATTTTGGCTTTTCCACATCTGATTTCTCTGGGAAGCAGCTGAAAGGTGAAAGGGGGAAGGAAAAACAGGTTGTGTTGAAGGGGTTTCTATAATTCGTGTTGCTAGGTGGAAACAAACTAGAGAAGACAGAGGGAAGGAAAAACCGGAGGAGAACTCCTGGGAGGTTTGGTGAGGTGCCTCTGTGTCTCTCGCAGCGTTTTCCTGCCCGCGCATAGAAACAAACGCGGTGCAGAACAAGCGTCTCAGCTCGGCCACACTTGGGGGGATGCTGGACATGAAATGGAGGCAGCTTGAAAAACATATAAGATTATTTTACAGCACAAGAGAAAAACAAAGAAATTGAGACACACTCATGGCTGAGTTGTTTGGGTTTTTTCCCCTCTCCAAAATCTCATTTTGGACACATTACTGTTTGCCGCAACCCTTGCCAACACTGATCAGAAAGAAGGGAAAGCACAACTTATGTTTTACCTCCTATAATTTATGGTAGATGACTGCAACCTGTGTGCACAAGAATTTCTGTTTAAACAAACAATTATTTATCAGTCAGAAAGCATTTACAATTGTTTCAAACACAAGTGAAACAGATTAAAACATACAATCAATCGGTGTGCATTTAACAATATAAAAAAAAACTAGGCAAGCTATAAATCTTCAGAAGACAATTATGTAAAAATCCTCACTGAATATTTGTGTTTGGGTTTGAATGCAAACCCTGCAAAAATCACCAAACCCCCCTCTTCTTTTGATTTTACAAGATTTCATCAAGCAAAGGAGTGGCACATGAAAGATGAATTATTTTACAACAAAATACACCCGTGTCATTCTGGAAACAAACACTGCTACAGACTGCTTTAAGCACAGAAGGGAGTGTAAAACAGAATGGATTTGTCCAGCAACAGCTTTTTTTAATGTTGTTTTGCCTTTGAAATTTCTAGGAATGACTTTGTAGTTAGGGCCCAATCCGGACAATCAACTGCAAATGGGAATTTTGCCTGAGCAGTGACTTTCAAGTCTGTGACTCCATCCACACAAGTCTGCTGGACCATGGACAGGGAACACACTTTTACCTTGTTTCTAAAATTCATATTTCTAACAAGAATTTTCTCTTTTTTTTTTTTTTGCCAATGACACTGCTATTTATTTTGACATTGAAATTTCATCCACTTGGAAAAATAGAGCTGAGGACATTTGACTAAAAAGAAAGAAAAGGGTAACATCCATTAAGTGTAAAAGATTTCCTCCGAAATATCAAGGAATGCTGAATTATTTCTCCTAAACCCTGAAATTCTGCACTTCATGCCAGGAATGAACTTCTCTGCCCCGTTCAAATAAGCTCAAGTTTAACTCAAAGAAGCAAACAGATGCAGACTTTCACATACATTTATCAGATTAAAATATTAGGAGGAGAAGAAATCTGGAGAGTAGCTAGTTCAGCTTCTGCAACAGCACACCTTAAGTTTGATGTCTGTAAGGGAAGTTTATCGGTGTTCAGGTAAACCCCTGGGTTTGAAAAGAAGCAGCAGCTTTTACAAAACACCCCTTCCGTTTTTTTTTCCCTTGTCATTTCAGTCCGGAAATCCCAGCGATCATCCCAGCTATTCATGTGTTGATATTATCAGAGGTTTATAAAACACCCCCATGCCTGATGAATTAAAACATGTGACTGGCCAACAGCAGCAGCCAAACTGACCACAGGTTAGCGATGGGGATGAACTATGGTTATGTTTTTTTAAACCCCGTGCTGTCCTTGGAACGGAGGCTGCATACGGCTCCATTAGATACAGCTACGGTGCTCTTGATCTATTATTTACAAAGAAAAACCCTTCACTACTTAAGTGGCCCCTTCTACTTCAGCCTTCAATTTCAGCCGCATCAAACAACTTGGGGGGGGGGGGGGGTGAATGGGAGGGGAGGGGGGGAAAACTTGAGTTCATAATGTAATTTCTATGCAAAAGAAAATTATACTGGAGTAAGAAAATTCAGAAAGCCTGCAATAAGGTTTTGCATCCAAAGTGCAGATCTATCAGCTTCATCCAGAAAAGCTTAAATTATAACAGTCTTAATATTTAATAAAACTATGTGGGGTTTTAACGTGAAATTTATATGCAGATGCACAAATCTATTTATCTCCTCTTTAAAAGGTAAGATGAAAGACTGAATGAGAATTGCAGGACTTCCCATTGTAAAAATCACCATTTTTCATTAAAATATAATTTTGCATTAAATTCTGTAATTATCAGGACTATTCTTTAAGTCAGACTGCATTCAATCTAATTAGAAAGCTTAGATCTCACCTTTGTACTGAACTTTCAACTCTCTGATGCCAATTAGAAACTATTTTAAATGAATTTCCCAATTAAACTGACTCCTGTGATCAATTCTGACATAAGATAAAACCCAGAATTTTCAGGGAGGGAAAAAAATAGGGAAAAAAAAAAGGAGGAAAAAAATAAGAGACACAGATGTACAGCCTATGTGTATTTCTGAATATATCTTGAATGGGTTTTGCATCCTTATTATGAAGAACTTATCATGTCCTATGCTTAGAGCATCCTCTCAGAAACAGCTCCTTTCAAAAGTGTTTAAACTGCAATTAGTATTGTTTCATTATTCAGCACGTTTCCATTTGCAATAAATATCTTGTTTTATTACACTCTATATTTGGCTCTCATGTTATAAACCATCACATTAGATGAATTATAAATGTAAGCTATTAACAGTTTAGATTCTTTTAAGTTGTTATCAATTTCAGGCTTTTGACAGCTTAAAGGAAATTCAGTAAACATACCTCCTCTCCTCTAGCAAACGGCTTCTATGAAGCCAACAGCCATCTCACAATTAATAAATGGCTGTATTCTTTTGTGGAGAACAAAATTAACTGAAGTTTCCCATATAAAAGACCATATAATTAACATTAGCAAAACGTGTTAAGTTACACTTAAGGTATTCCGACAGCCTAATTATATCAATGAGTCATCTAACTCCTGTTTGTACCAATTCAATTTATCTTCATTTCAATCAATGCAGCTTGACGGATAGGTATCATTAGAAGTGACAAAAGCATCATGCTGCAGAAAAATGCAGGACAAGGCAATATCCTAGATAAGGCAGCCTGAGACGACCTAACGCTGCGTAGCTGGAAATGACTCCTTGTATACACATCATTGCCTTCACTAAGGGTGTCTACAAGTTATCATTAGACACATTCATTGTTAAAGACTAAACAGGTCAGTGTTTCTGATCAGGTTGCAAATTAGACCAATTGAAGTGTTCTTAACCTACAGACTGGTGTCAGTAAGGACCTAACGGTGCTGAAGCTACATAGTAATATGTGCCGAGTACACCACCATTACTGCATTTTTCATGCTGAACACAAACAGATTTAAGCAAAATGTTTGGGGAGGTGGGGTGTATAGAGAATACAAATTACACAGAAAACATAATGCTGTTGTTTTAGTGCAAGTTTGATGCAAAACAATTGTTCCATGGCGAACATATTAAGCAAAAGTGCAGACTTGGGCAATGAGAGCATTAGAGTGCAGATAAACATGTCATTATAAAGCCAAGAAACCAACATACATTTCTATTTCAAATTATAATCCTGCCAGCTTTCCATATAATAGTTAAATAATAGTTTTCAGAAATACAAATGATGGCTAAATGAGGGGTTTAAAGTCTGATCCAGCACCCGCATTATACTTGGCTGAAAAAGCTGATGCTGGGAAGGGAGGGGGAAAGAGTAAAATGGTTTCACTTTTCACACTTATTATTTTTGACTCCATTTTATTTTCCTGCACAGATTCTGGAGGCAAGTATTGCATCCTGACTGCTCTCATCACTGGGGCACAGCAAATAAGTCAAACCAAAACCGTGGAGTGTTAATGTATAGAAAATACCTGTGTGACCAATTCAGATGTTGACATTTTGCAAAGCTAGGCTTTTGCTTTTCTTGTAATAAAATAGCATGCAAGGCATTCATTCCATGTACTCAAGTTACTGGTACTTCCCTGCTTGACTGCTAAATGTTGCATAAAATAGGCATTGCTGTTGATGGACTATTAAAGGACTGTTATTTGAAGAACTTCCTCATGAGTTGGTTTTAAACAGATATAACAATTAATAGATGTAGGACTGAAAGTTGGAAGGGATACAGCCAACATTATTACAGACACAGTAGAAAGTATATGCAGGATTCTGCAGTATAGTAATTTACTAAAGAAGTCTGGTATATGAATTTAGGGTTTGGTGTTTTGCTGGTTGTTTGGTTGGTTCTTTTAATATATCCCCCATCAGCAAACAACAGAGATGTCCATGTCAATGTCAATCATATAACTTTCTAATCACTGCACAGAAGTAGGGACTACATACAAAGAGCATGTCCATTAATCAATATGCAAAGTATACATTGTCTCAAGAGCATGTATTTATGGTTATAAGTTAAGACGACTATGTGGCATGAATTTCTGAGCTGGAAAACTCTTTATCAGTTAACAAATGGGAATCAAACCCGTTTTGAGCCATGTGCAGTGATCTCCTTAATGGCTACTTCTGAAATAGAATTGAGCTGAAGTAAGTGACAAGGTGGAGAGGACATAGCACGTTGCACGACAAGCAGTAACCAGCTGGAGCATTTCAGGTCAGCTGAGAAAAAAAACAGTGTAAATCATCTGACCTTGGTCATTACAACTGATAAATGCAAGGAAATAATAACCTTGTACATGCCCTCAAAGCTGGCCAGGTGTTGCTGTAACACCTTGTATTGGTCCTCTATCAGATGGACAAGGACTATGCTGAACAGCCCAGCACAACCTACAGGACGAGCCTCTCAACTGGGGTCCAAACTAATGCTGGTGAGTTTGGACCATGCTGAAGCAAACTAGATCAGGAGACATCAGGAAGGGCTTCTAGAACTCACCCACACACCCTAAAACCCCAAAACATCCCCATTTTGTGACTACCAGTGCGTACTGTCCATTTTTCCCTCTACAGCGCTCTTTCTCTGTTTGTACAAGTACATATGCAGTAGGTTTAAAAAGAATGGAACAGCCACAACTCCAAGTAAAACACAGAGCAGAAGAAGAAGGAAATTAGGAAGTGCCTTGTTAATTAAAAAAAATAATTAAGTAAAAGCTTTTCAGACAACCTGACTCAAATTCTGAATGAGCTGCTTCACAGTTTAGCGAGTCCAAGCCAAATGACGGTTACAAGCTGAAAACAAGTGTTATTACAGACTACTATCTAGACATGGGCCAAACTAAACATGGCTTTGAAGATCTCCAGACAATGTTCTGAATGTGAACCTGATCCAAATTCTACCACTTGTTCTCATCTCAAGTTCAACTCGAAACCAGGAAAACCTGGATGCTTTAACATGCACTCTGAATTTGTTTTATTCTGAATACAACCAGCACAAATATACACAAGCCAAAAGAAACCAGTGAGCCAGGATCTTGAAAAGTAACCTGAAAAGTCAAATAAAGACTGGGGTGGAGTTTTTGAAAGCAGTTCTACAGAGGAGTAATTCACATACAACACACGTGCTGCATGTCTATACACTGCATATGCAGTCAACTGCATATCCGCACATGCAACAACAAACTTCAGCGGTTCTTTTCTAACATAGCCTAAAGCTATTTCAGCCTTGTTTTTCATGTGTTTACAACCTGGCCTCTAACTTTTGCTCTGGGGTGAAATACAGCTGTGCAACATCTGTTTCCAGGAGTATTAAATTATTATTAAAAAATATTTTAAACAAATTAGAATTAATGTGTTTGGGACTTTCCAGAGAAACTGGCACTCTCCGTGGTGAGAGACGGGGCTCTCAAGCATTAGGAAAACCGGCATAACCTGGAAAACAACCCTTCTTCTATGGAAAACGAAGTATCAGTGTCTCTTGCATCACCCCTCTGTGCTGAGCTGGATGGACTATCTATTCACAGAAAGACACAGTTCTTGACATTTCTGCTGACGCTGTACCTACACATAGAAAGTATGGAGGCAGTCTAGAGCTAGCTGTCCAACAGTAAAGGATCTAAGTGGCAATTCCATCATGAGATGATGCCGTGGCCAAAGGTTCTTCCTTCCTCCTTAAGCCACCCTCTCAGTCTGTGAGAATCTTCCCATCTCAAAGAAATGCATCTTCACAACACTTCTGCCAGGCAGGGAAGACCACCATCCCCAACTTACAGAAAGGACACAAGGTATGAGAAAGACTGTGTTATTTGCCTCATTTAGCCAGCACTGGGGCATGATCCTGAGCCCACATCTGAAGCCAACATATTACAAGCCTGTCGGTTAAAG
The DNA here is from genome assembly GCF_034315485.1 of Pezoporus occidentalis. Classification (NCBI taxonomy): domain Eukaryota; kingdom Metazoa; phylum Chordata; class Aves; order Psittaciformes; family Psittacidae; genus Pezoporus; species Pezoporus occidentalis. Next base: position 1,544,779 of record NW_026913071.1, on the reverse strand, counting down.
TAATTATGTGTCTGACCTCAAACAAATAACAGGAATTCACTGTTTAAAAATTAAATCTTCCTCTTGTTCTCTATCTCAGAAATAACAAGGTATAACAAGACCAAATGGTGGCCAGGCAGAATGCAGTTATTTCTATAGATAAGATAAAGCTTTGATCCTTAACTGATGTGTAATACTTTAACATGGTCAAAAACCCAATCGCTATCCCAGAACAACCTAATATCCTCTTTCTTCCCATTTCCTCCCTCCCCCAAAAGTCCAATTGTTCTGAGGGGATGGAGATTAATGATATTCATACTTGAATAATAGCTACAGGGAAAAAGCAAGTGAATATATTACAGGAGCCAAATTACAGTAGTACGAAAATACATTGTGCTGTGATGTAGAGATATAAATGAATTAATCCTGACATCTGTTTCTTTTGCAGAGGAATTAGGTGTAGGTTGAAGCTGACCTTGCAAGAAGCATGCAAGATGAACAGCTAAGAACGGTTAGTGATGCCCACTGCTCTCCTGCATTAGGACGATAGCACTCTTCGACCTCCTAAATCACACACAGCCTTGCACAGCATGTACACCGAAGGTCACCCCATTTTGCGCACTGAAACAGCAGCTAATCTCACCAACAGTTACTGTGCAGTGCCTTCAGTGCGGCATAAATCATTCAAAGGTACCTGGAGAACCAGCTCAGCTATGTAGCAGTAGCCCAGTAGACTTCCACCCAATTGATTTTTCTCTTAAATTCTGATATATTTTTTTCCTAAGCTTAGAAGGACATTTTACCTGCAACTGCAACACCATGCAAGAGATTGCCATGACAAAAGCTACCTTCATCTGGTCAGATGACTTTTTTCAAGACTCATCGTGGTGCTTCCCGGCATTAATACACTTGTCAAAGCATTGCTGTGGCACATCTCCAGGCTTAACAACCAAATCCTCATGTACAAGTTTGGCCAAATGATTCCAAGGTAAACAAAGGCAGCAATCCTAGCAGGTTACAATGCTCTTGCCGTACCCTTCCCTTCAGACTCACGTTTTCTGCAAGACGTGAACTAGTGTCAGCAAGCTAGAAATGATGCAGTTATGGGATTGCACGCCAAGATTAATACATGTATTAAGGAATGTTGTGCCTCCGTAGCATTTCACTAATATTTTTAGAGAAAATACATTAGCATGGAAGGAAATGTAGCTCCTGCATAAACAGAAGAGCTATTTCCCAGAAAGGTTTTAGAATCAGACACACAACGCACGCTTGGAAAATAAACTCACACTCAATAGGCTTTTCTTAGTGAGCCTCAATGTCTTCCAAGGGCAAATAAATCCTGGTTTTAATGAACTCTCTGAATAAGTTTTTACATAACATATTTTTTTTAAGTGAATAAACCTGTTTTAACGTGATAGCTTCCGTGGGGCTCAAAAGACATTCTAGTCTATTGTGTTGGTGGATTAATTCTATTCACTGAGAGCAAGTATACCAACATGTCCCATTATGCCCACAACTGTAGAGATCTGCACGAATTAATGGTGTGCTTACACATGTGTGCTGAATCACCAAATGCCCTTTAAAGCAAGGAGAACCCATGCCCCTGCTAACTTGCAGCCTTAGCTGTGCAAGTTACTTAAGGCTTCGCTCTTGCAAAATATGAGTCAACTTCACAAAGACTCCTTGCACAAAGGATGCTCAAAGCCTGTGGCCTTTGCTGGAGTCAACAACCATGGCTTAGGACAATACCACACTGCTACATGCCCTGCACCTCCACCAGATATACGTAAACCTCAAGCACAATCTACTGGCACATAGCCTACTGAACTTCCACACCCTACTGAACTGTTGCAGCTCCAGAATATGGATGCAGCCCCTTCCCCATGGAGCAGTACAGAAGCCCTTCAACAGACCGATGGGGTGAAGAGCAGCAAACAGTAATGTTTCAAACAGTCCAAGTTAGATGCACTGGATGACCTACACTGCAACCCAGCACTTGCCCGACAGCTCTACTTCTGGTTAAAGCACATTTTTTGGTTTGCAAATATGGGAAGTGGGAATTCTTTGGGTGAAAGCTGGCCCCAACAAAGGATGAGAAGCTTTGCAACCTGTTTTCCCTGAGGGCAGCATTTTGTCTGTTTCTTTTAAGACAACAACAGGCAGGACATGAAGTAAAGGACTCCTCTTCGAATTTCACAGAAGCAGGTATTCAAATACAGGAGGCTATCAAAAAGAGAGAAGAGTTCCACTTTCCCCTACCTTCACTAACAGGCTGAATTTAAAAACAATCAGAACCCCTGGAAAAATAATCGATCACAGAATCACCGCATTTAAGGGGAACAGCTCGTGCTACACACAGCAGAGCTCTCCCCAGCCCAAGATTTGCTCCTCATGGATGTCAGTAATTCCTGATGTTGCTCTAATTAGCTTTGGGCTTCACCTTCTGCTTCTTTGGTATGAGTAAAAGAAATTTTATACATATATATATATATATTTAGGGACAGGGATTTAAGATGAAGCTGTCAATTTCAATCAGTCTTAGGCTTTTACCCTGTAACATGGTCTTCAACGCAAAGTCTTGCGTCTATTTACGTAACAGACCCCTAATGCTACAGGGCCCTGTACAAGTCTCAAATATCCACAAAGAAAATACTCATGAATGACTCTTCCTACAGCTGATCCGGTAGAGAAATCCTTCCACCTGCAAAGACACGCTTTTGTGCACTGTCTCACTCCAAGATGGGCTGTGTGAAACCACAAAAATGCAGCTCCGACAGCACAAGCTCCATCTGCGCTATGGAGACTATTAAGGCTAATCCAGCATTCCTAGACTGTGGTGCGAGACGTTCCCAGTATAGACCTGCTCCAGCAGCGCTCTGCCAGTGAGCTAAGTACTCTAAAACCATAATACATCTCATATTTCCCCAGGCAGCCTCGCCAGGTCAGCCGATCCCGGCTGCTCACCCCTGCACCCTGCCCTTGCGGGCACAGCTGATGGCCAGTGTGTATGGTGAACCAGACAGTGGGATTGACCCCAGCCAGAGCCATCACTCTGTCTGGCTTGAGGATGGGTTATTTTTAACCCAGAGCCCTTCCCTGATGTGGTCTCTCAAGCACGGCAGTACAGATGGGAGCACAGTTTAACATCCACTTGAGTGAGTCCAACCATGGGCTGCGGGTCTCTACCATTTCCACCACAGCTCATCTGATCACACAGTGAAGCAGTTTGGGAGACTAAATTCATACACTAAAAAAACAAGATAAAGAAGAAAATAGGAGCCCTCCTCTGCCAAGTTATCAGCCACTACAGCTTTCTCATTTAGCTGACAGGAGTCAGAAACACCAGCACTGAGGCAAGGAGAAATGTGGAAGAGCCACGGTGAGGCCACTCCCTTCAGTCTGATGCTGTGTCAATCAGAGTGCAAAACCATACCCCAAAGACTGCGTGCATGCCGGAGTGACTGCTGAAGCTGGCACAGGCGCTGAAAGAAAAGCTTGTCAAACTATACCCTTGGAGCACACACAATTTAAATTGGTGAAAGCAAGCTTCTGCCAGCATGGCTTCACAACGCTCTGCCCTCCAGTGAGCAAAATCAACCATATCATCAAAAGCGCAGTTTTACTGGCATAATTGCATCTATGGAATCACAGGGGATTTTGCCTAAACACCTACAGCAGTGTAGAAAATAAATAAATAAAACCCACACTTCATCAAATCCTGACCAATGCAGCTGTGCTGGCAAAACCCTTTATAGCAGGGTAGTAATACTGACCTGTATTACTATCACACCTAATATCAGCAAGATTCTCTTTCACCACTACCGCTGCTGCTTAGTTTAAGCTCTGCACTTCATGCAACAGAAACTGAGTTATTTTCACTTGTGCTCACACTCAATCCCCATTTTTGGGTTTGCAGACCTGAAGGATTTCAAATACTTGGGGGGGGGGGGGGGGGGGGGTAAAACCAACTGCCTTCCTCTCCAATGGCCTTTGTAGATACAATTTTTCACTAAAAAAAGAGGGAATCCTGGCTATGAGAAACCTTTTATCACTACTGCTAGTAACAGGAACTCTCTTTACCAAGCATGCAGTCAAGTTTCCACAACCGTTATACAGTTAGATTGCGGCTGGCTAGCAAAGGTGTGATTGCCACCATACTCAAGAACTCTTAGACCTCACAATTAGCATCCCCTTCTTCCAGTCAATGCTGATTAGCAGATCCTTGGCAGGATGATAAAAACAGATATAAAACTAGAAGGTGTCTCGTCAGATGTTATTGGCAAAATCACTCTGGGAGAGACAAGTCCCAGCTGGATGGCTGCAAGGTGAGTAACGAGCAGAGGTAACTGTGGGGATGATGCCCACAAGACCAAGCACAGGAGGCAACAATCGCTCACTGGACTACAGACACATGTGTTTTGTCTGGAATGACACGCTCACCATGTGAAAGGGACTATGCCATGCCCTACACTGAAGTTCAAATTAATCACTCCCACAAGCTTCAGGCTTCCTCATTTACTTTACAGCTGCTGCTGAAGGATGCAGCACATTTGCACAGGCTGCAGCTCATCCTGGGGTTGCTGAACTTCTCCTTCACTCTGGAAAACAACGGCATCAGTATGCCTATTATGACAGCCCCAGCATCCACAACCTCCTGAACTGCTGACCAACCTTGGCTGCCCACATGAGGTGCGTGGAGAACTCTCTTCCCACTCCATACCTGGCAAATCCAGAGTTAAGGGCAAGACTGCTTGATGTGTGGCTTTTTTCTTTCCTTTTTTCCCCTGTTGTTTTGTTGTGGGGTTGGCTGGATTTATTTCCTGCCTTTTCTGTTTGTTTTGGTCTGGTTTGGGGTTTTTATCACTTCGCTACTGGAGGGGAGCTTGAATTCAGTGGTGTGTACCCCTACAAAGCATAGCTTCCACTTACCAGTAAGGGGAAAAAAAGAGAAACAAGGATTCTCTTAGGCTTCTTGAAAGCATCTGTATTTTTACCAACCGGCTCAAATAATATTAATGAATTATACACCCTGTAGAGCAGAGAATAGCAGCTCTAACTCATGACCAGCAATTCACACTGGGTTGATTTAAGAGGTTGTCACTTCTCCCCCTCCGCGGAGGACCAATACCCCCACCGAGATGGCAGAAGAAGACATGTGTCCATATATCAGCCTCCGCAGTCCACGGTCCGACACGCTGACAGTGGCTGAAGGTCACGCACTGGAGTTAGCGCCCTTCCTGTTCCACAGCTTCTCCCACTCTGATGGTGGGCCAGGGCAGACAGCTCCAGTGCCAGCTCGCAGGTCAGGGCCCTGAAACTCATGGCTTGTACTCCCTGCAGTGTCTGAAAATTACAAGACCATCTATCCTTCCTGGCTGGAAACTGCCAACAGTTTGTTCTCTAAGTTAGCTCAGGAGCTTTTTAACCACATTGCTTAAGTGCTCCCCACAAAACCATCCCACAAATCTGCAGCAAGAGCAACTACATCAACTACAGTCAGCAGACTGCAGCTCACATCTTCAACTGGCAAATCCTCAGGGCCTTGTTATTTGTCTAAGATGAACAATAAACCGTGGCGGCTTAGAAATACTGGAATAACATCTTATGACCCCGAACAGCTATTTTCAAGGCTAATTTGCCACCTCTGCATCTCAGATACAAGGCCATTTGATGGAATGAGGGACCAGGGCAGTGCCCGGTTAGTCCCATGTGAGCTGAGGTGACATCTACCCAGCGTGCTGGACAAGGCCACTGCAAAGCAGTAGGATGGGCTTTGAGGTCCCAGCCATGTCAACTGCCCTGCATGCCTCTCTCCTGGTTTCCTCCCAGTCTGCAGCTGCTCTAATACAAACCAGACATGATGTCTACCCCCAGTGACATTGTGTCTGCTCCATGCAGAACTAACACAGCAGCTCCCAAGGACTGGAATATCACTGGCTTTAATCAAGAAAATGAGCTCAGCCAGCTCTTTGCCCCAACCCTACCTCCTCCCTCATGTGACATTGTTTGCACACTGCTATGAATGAGGATAAGCCACGTGAACAGTTTACCACCTTCTCGTGGCCCTGTTTGGATAGATGAATGCTTTCCCTACACAAGCAGCTAATCCAGCTGATACACCACCCCAAGCTGGAGGTGAAGGATGTCCACAGTCAACCCTTATGGCCGGACAGTGAGCTCCCCAGGGACAGCACTCATGGAGAGCACGCCTCCAGCCTAGGCTCTGTCAATAGCTGTTTCTCTTCCTGCTTTGCATCTCTTGTGGTCACAGAGGCAAAGCCAGTCTGCAGCCTTGTGGTCTCTTGGCACCTTCGTGCTGGCTGGGCACTAACAGTAGGGGAGGTTTCATTCAAGGCACCATCACAGCAGCCCCAGCAGCCCAGAAGAGCTGCACGTACAACACCGTTACTCATCCCAGATGGATGTGTGTGGAAGAACTGACAAAGCTGAAGCAGAAAAATAGGAAGTCTGGGTGAAAAATAAGTATTCCAGGCTGCCACAACTTGCTCTTGAGAGTGTAAATGCATGTTAAAGCATCACTGGATTTGCCAGGAGTGCTGCCAAAAAGACCTCAAGGATCCTGGTCTAAAAAATTACAATGATAGAGACAGAGCTGTGCTCTCAGCACATTCACCAGGAGCTGGTAACAAAAGCAGGAGGATTCACAAGATCTCCGATTTCAGCATCCACCCATCTCAGCTGCCTGAGGGACTGCACTACTTGACTATCAGACTGCACTATGGTGGTGTTTTGCCATACCTGACAGCTATCAAGAGTGCCGGCTGGAGGAGCCTGCTGCCATCACAGCCACGGCATCCTTTTGCTACACAGATGCGCACCAGGATGTGGCAGCGTGGTCCAGCACGGATGACTCTCCCTTCACATGCTTCTCCTTCCACTTGTGCCCATAGCTCCTGGCACACAGGGAGAAGGCTGTCACAAGTGTAATGTTGCCTTCTGGTTTTGGGACTAGTTCATAGGAGTCCCACAGGACCTCCAAGCTCCCAGCAATGGGGCACCTGTCCAGTCACAGGCTTATAAGCAAACTTATGAACCAGCAAATTAAATAAATAAAACTTTAAGAAGTCAATACCCAAATACCCCAGCCCAACAAAGACAAAACCAGATCATTAAGCAAGGCCTTTTCCATAGACCAAACTGCAGACAGAAGTGATAAGGAAATTCTCCTTTCTACTCACTTACTGATCTACACTGCAGCAACATTTGTAACTATTAGATACCCATATTGCTGAAGTTAATCCAGCAGGTAGTCCCACTATTCAGAGAAAAGCTACCATTAAGCAAGAAGATGACTATTCCCATATATAACTTTTACCAACCTGAAAGGTGTTACATGCAAACACCTTTCAAACATGGAGATTAGACCTACTTAAACTAATGAGCCATAAGCCAATGGCTGGCTAAGTGGACACTAACTAAAGAACTCTATTAAGTAAACAAAAAGAACAATGCATAGTAAAGTATGTTCCAGTACCTCTACAAAATAGAGATCTGAGACCTACAAGAGCTTTGTTTCCATGTCCTAACTCTGCCACTACCTTAGCTCTGGGACATGATTCTACTTTAATGCTTCTCTTCTCCAGACTTATTCAAGACAATGACAAAAGCATTACATGAATGGGAGGAAAGAAAAGCTTTTGCCTAACAAAATTTCACACCAATACTGCACTCAAATCCAAGTTTCATTCCCAAACCTAACATGGATTTAAATGGAAGGACTACAAATGCCAACTGGAACTGCTAACTGTCCAACACTGCACGTTTCCACTGAGGCCAAACCTATTCTAGCACTAGAGTAGAAACAAGAGTTACTGTGAGAGCACTGCTCTGTGCACACAGTCCCACTGATTCCCTCAAACTAATGCTGGAAAATGCACCCAGGATCCATCCCAAATAAAAAGAAACAATTTCTAATTATTAAATAATAACTGCTCCGATGACATTTTTAAATCTGTGAGAATTAAATATCTAGACAAACTTACAATTTATGACAACAGTTACAATTCACTCTGAGCAAGTGCTTTCCATTGAGAAATGACTTTCCAGAAATGAAATTTGTCGTATTATAATAATGGTACATAAGCCTCAAAACCAGATTAATACATTTTCAGGTAACTGCTGTGGTCATGTGCACAGCCACTAATATGCTAGTCAGCTGAGCTGAAGTACTGATTATCTGTAAGAGCAGCAGTAAACATGTGCATCAGCGAACATGTACACAGAGCAGATGCAAAACCAACTGCAGTCTATTTTTTCCCCTAACAACAACGCAGAATCTACACATTTGTGCACCTACTTGTACATATGTACTAGAGAACAAGCACGTGCTCATACTCACCCTTCACTCTGTAAAGTGCTGCGTATTGTATATAGAATCATAGAATAGTTTGGGTTGGAAGGGACCTTCAAAGGTCATCTAGTCCAATCCCCTGCAATAAGCAGGGACATCTTCAAACAGATCAGGTTGCCCAGAACCCCATCCAGCCTGGCCTTGAATGTCTCCAGGGATCGTAAATACATCGCCTCTCTGGGCAACCTGTGCCAGTGTTTTACCACCCTCATCATAAAGAATTTTTTCCTTGCATCCAGCCTGAATCTCTCCTCCTTTAGTTTAAAACCATCACCCCACATGCTATTTCAACAGGCCCTGCTAAAAAGTCTCTCCCCTTCTTTCTCATAGTCCCCTTTTAAGAACTGAAAGGCCAGAGTAAGTTCTCCCTGGAGTCTTCTCTTCTCCAGGCTGAACAAGCCCAACTCTCTCAGCCATACCTCCTAGGAGAGGTGCTCCATCCCTCTGATCATCTTTGTGGCCCTCCTCTTTCCAAAATCAACTATTATTATCTGTGTCTGAGGCAAGGTCTGAACTGAGCCAGGAAGATAAAAATTAAAGGGAATGGAGTGGAAAGGTGCATGAAGTGTATCAGGAGGATGTCAATCTAAATCAAGTATCACCAGCAGAACAGCTTGTGGCTTGCAGGACGAGGCCCTGCAGAAAACAGGAGAAAAGAGAAAGGTGTGGTACTTTTAAGCAACTTAATTTGTTGTCAATATCAAGTTACTGGTGAGACATATTTTCAGATGCAGGATGTCATCAACACCCCAACTCCATGTTTCCTAAAGCGTATCTACCTGGAAGCTTCAGACTGCCTTCACAGGGCTGACTGTTCCCCTTGGAGATCCTGGAGCAGATTCACAGTAGGTTTAAAATTAGTTACTGCTCCATGTGGCCAATGATGGTTTATTTTTGGCAACAGTGAGAAATCTCGCAAGCATTATTTCTCTCTATTGCCTACACAGGCAAACTGAGGCATGGGGTGAGGTGGGCTCTGGTCCAAGGTCACACAGACAATTGGTGCAGTGTAATTCTGACATGCTTTTCACTTATTGAAGCCACTTTTGACTTAGTGAAGCCCCTGGCTTGATGAGTAGCTAGAGGCTCAGGAAGGGGCTGCCTATCTGCTTGGCTTGTGCTCTGCTGAGCAGACTCATCTCACGATATTAAATGGGATTCAAGTACAAGCCACCACCATCCTACATTAGCATCCCTTCATGCCTCCTCCCCCTGGAATAGACACAGGGGAAAAAAAGGATCTTAATGATGCCCAGGGGGTGCCAATAAGTTTAACTACAGAGAGTCATTTTTGTTAATGGCATTCTGGCTGATGCAGTTTAAGTACGGAGGATGAGAGAATCTTTCACTGTGTTTTTCTAAAGCAAATATTTGGTGCTTTCATCTTCCAGTGCTTCAACATGCAATCTGTCACCAAAAAAAACCATTTACGTGGGAGTTCATGGAAAATATATCATGTTTCAGATGGCAACTGAAGGGGGGTATCTATTGTACTGCCCAGAAATGTAATTCATGGAAACTGGGTTGCAAACCACACAAGTAGGTATTATCCCATCTGCAGGCATGAGAATGCTATAGTCTAATACTGATATTTCACTCTTTAGTTGCCACCACCATCTTCCTGCTCATTGTACCAGCTGGGGTACAGGATCACAAAAGCATCTCCATCATCATCTGTTCAAGGGTCCTCAGCAACTTCCACCCATTTCATACAAAACAGATTCCCCAGCACACTCCATAGTTCCCAGGATGCCAGCCCCACACTGTCACCTACCTGGAGCATCTCACACACGTCAGCAATTCACACCACCAGCAGTAAAACCAGACGAAGAATGCTATAACCAAGCACGCTTCTCCCAGGCTTTTGTTTTTCCTGGCTAGGAACACCAAGAATATCATGCACACATGTGAGCTGCTCCACCTAGTCATTATCCCAAGAGAAAAGGACAGCCACGCTTCTGGTATGTGGAGCCACACAACCAGTACAAACAGAAGCTCTTTTTGGCTGAGCTGCCTGGAGATTGCTGTGATTTGCAACTGGCCCATCACCTGCCAGCTCATTTCTTGACCACCCTGGTTGTGGCTCCCATTCTCCATCTGCTTTTTGGCACAGTGACAGCACAGGCTGGGCTGGGTTTGGGGTTTTTTTCACCTCTTTTTCCCCTTCCCTCTCTATTGCTTTGTGCTTGGCCAAACTCCTGTATTCCTCTATGCCCATTAACACAAAGCAACAACAGAAGCAAGCGGAAGGAGGTCACTTAGCACTTGGCTGCTGCACTTGGCCACACAGTCACTGCTGTGCAGAGGGCACACGAAAACATCTCCAGCATGAGCAGGGTAATGTAATGGTGACATTAGGGACAGAAGAGGGCTGGCTGTACTTTGGCCATCACTTATCTAATGTGGCATGGAAAATCACTGGAGTTATTCTCGTAGTGACACACAAACAAAACCAAGGGATTTATTTCCCCCCATCCCTTGACTTTACCACCCAGCTAAAAAAAAAAGCCCAAAAAATCCTCCTGCAAGCCCAAGAGTTTTCTTCACAAAATTCACACAGTGCCCTACTTGCAGCTGACTGGTTTCTTCTGTAGTGGATTTAACACTTGACCAAAGCCAGCTCCAAGAGCAGCCCTGCAACAGACTATTACACAGCAATTGGTGGTTGTACGATTAAGAATAATCTATAGGGGTCTTCCACTACCATTTTCAGGTAATGAAGGATGCTTTTGCACCTCTGCAGCGTAGGGACTGACCATTTCTACTACTGCAAGTACAAGGTTAAGTGACACACCCAAAGTCAAAAAGGGCAACAACCTCCTTGATTTGCAGTCTGCTGTTTTAATACTCAAGATGAACCTTTCCAACTTGAAACATTTCCGTTTCCAGATGGAAAACTGCTTCCCTCTTACAACAGAGAAATCAGAAGCAACACAAAATCAGCTGTTGATGTTTTCTTTGCTCTCTGTCTCTGCTCTTACTCCCTTTCCTTGGCTTACACACTGGGATCAATTACCTACCTCCTTGCTCAGCTGAAGTGGCAGGTCCCCAGTCATTACAAAGAGAGGAATTAGATTATAGAGGAATTTACCTGCTGGAGACTGCTATTACCTTCCTGAAACGAAAGCATTAAGTGTTGTACCATTCAAGCATGTCCAGCCCATGCCAGTGACACAGTGCTGCTTGGCCACTCTGCTCTGGGATGCACTTCCATCTCCTGCCACCATCACCTAACTCCCTCCTCCTCTCTAATCCAAGCCAAACCACAAGACTTAAAAAGCTCTGAAGCCCATTTAGTTTTCATGAAACAGCTCTGGGAAGGGGCATAGTTTTCTCTCATCAGGGATATTTATACCTCCTTAGAAGAAAATGCACAAAGAATGAAAGAGCACAAGCAGCAGACCAAGTAACCACACATGCGCCACGTGGCAGCAGGTCCATGCTGGGGTCCACCCCTTCGCTCCTGCAGGAGGGACAGCAGGGAGGACATCACCCTTGACGCTGTTTTACAGTGGGGAAGGAGAAGGAAGAGTCGTGTCTTTAACTTCTCTTCCTCCTCCACAACCAGGACAGCAAGAAGTCCTTACATAAAGAGTTGGGCAAGGGATAACAGTTGTTTTGCTGCTATCATTCCTCATCTGTCTGTCTCCAGGGTGGCCCTGAGGTTGTCACAAGCCCTGGGGACATGTTGCTGTCTAAGCACAGCCACATGCAACACATGGCGGTGGGGAACACCCGCACCAACAGCCCACCGAGGGGCTGGACCAGGCTCCAGGCTTGTGCTGCACCATCCGGTCTGGCTGTACTTCTGCTCGCTCTCACTGCTGCTGGTTTTCTCATCTTTGTCTAAGCTGGAAATACATCTTCAAAAAGAACGAGGGGGGTCACCCCAGCTACTTCCACAAACAGTGCCGTGTTCACTGGGATGAAGGGAAGAGTGATGTCTGCTCTCCTTTTCCCAGTGAGCAAAGGCCAGCAACCAATTTACCTCTGTCTTCAAGCCATGTTTATCCTTCCCTGGCCACAACTTCCCAGAAGCTTTTTCTTGCCTGCTGTGAAAAGCAGGTTTCTCACCTGTCACTTCAGCTTGTTGTAAGCACAAGCCTGATCTGAAAACCACTGGCAGTGATGACATGTTCAAACGAACATCTACTGATTGAAGGCCCTCGTGATCACCCTTGACCCCAATCCTGTAGATCATGTTAAATCCAACATTATCTCCCTGCCAATTTTGTTTTCCTAAGAGGTTAAACACTGATGCTGGAGCCTGGACCTGAGGGGCTGAGTGAAGAGCCTGTCAGGCAGAAGGTGGCTGGAGATTGGGAAGCAGGATGAACAGGCTGAAGCACCACTGACACCTTTTCTCATTCCTTCTTCCTGCTCCCCTTTAGAAGAGTTTTTCTAGGGGTTAAAATTAAAAGATAGTAAAAGAATAAATCAGAATTTGAACTTTGAAAAGGGGAAAAGTAAATCTGGAGTGAAATATAAATACCCCTTTATTTTCCTTCACTGGAAAACTGAAATTAATACTGGGATCAATAAAGCCTTCTGGTTTAGTACAATATGAGCACGCAGCCCTTTTTGTAAATGCATCTCACCCCTTCAAGGGAAGACACAGCTCTTATACTCATTCCAAAGAGCCAGATATGATACATCTCCTCTCCTTGGCCTATATGCTGATGCCCACCACAGCTGGGGTGGACCTTCCTCCAAGGCAGGCACCATGAGCCCCATCTTCACTGAGCTACTCTTCAAGAAGCCATGCGATGCCCTCTCCCAGCCTTATGTGATTACTCCATGAGGATGGATTAAAAGCAAGCCACAACAGATTATTTCCATGTGGAAACAACTTTGCCTCTACTCTTACAAAATGAAGTTTTAAACAGGCCTTGGGTAGGAACAACAGCATGTCACAACGTATATGAGACCTGTATAGGAACAGACAGAAGTACAGAATAAAGGGAGGAAGGAAGGAAAAAGCCTTAGACTAATATGTTGCTTTTTAACTCAGTAGAAATGCAGAGCCTTACCAGGTTATTTGCTTGCAAAGTTTCACAATTATAAAAGGTCCTCTTGACTGTGTAAACCGCAGCTCCAACACGGAAAAACAAGCTGTTGATGCACTATGTAAAAGTGAGGTCATAGTTATATTACTGGACTTGAGAAATGGAAAAGTCATTGTATGACTAAAGGATTAGGTCTGGGCCCAGTAAGCGCTGAACTTTGTATCCTGGCTTATAAAGAACCATCCCCACCAGAAAAGCTACACAGCTGAAGAGGTGGATTATAGTCTTAACCTGCTCAGCAACAAAACTAGTAATAGCAACGTGACAGGAAAGAATTGCCATCACAGAAAAATTCATGTTCCGGAAATGATGGGTTGTATTTAAAAACTATTTGACGATTTTAAAGAATTACACGTTTTATCAAGTTTATGAGACTTTATTATCCGAATTTAAGAGACTTGGGTTGGATCTGTTAAGTCCATGTAGGTCACGTCTTCTATGAAATGGCTGGCATGTCAGCAATGCACTCTGGGTTAGCTATGTCTAGTGAGATTTCACATACAACACTTACTAAAGGAAAACAAAACACAACACACCACCCCCAGCAGTTTATAGAACACGCAGGGGAAAATCCAGGAGCAGTATCATTCCATAAACACATTTAATACTCATCCCCATTATATAAATATACATGTATAGACGCGTGCGCACACACAATGAGGAGGATAATTAGGCGATAAATTGTGGAAACATGATAAATTACATTTATCTGGCACCTTTGATTGCTTCATCTGTTCTCTCCTCACTAATCCATCTCTGCGGAGACTGGTTTGGAAGATCAAAAATCCCTGAGAAGTTTAGAAAACAGCCATATTTTCTTTTCTATCAGGCCTGAAAGATCTGCTTGCTTAGCATTATAATTTTGTACATTTCTTTCATCCAAGAGTAATCTTGAACCAACATGCAGAATTAGGACTATTCACTGCTGGCTTAGACTGGGAAAAAACTGTGTAAAATGGATAGGAACTTTATACCCTATAATATAGGGAATCTTCCTTTTCCTAGTCATATATTATGCATAACTCATGATCATTGTGTCAACAGAGGTTTTATTCAATCCTTAACTTGGTAAATGGAGACAGTGCTGAAAAGATCTTTACATTTTAGTGAGCTCAAATATGAGCTGCCGGACAACAAGAATGTCTGGGATATGTCCAAAACGGGCTGTTCATCAAACTCCTCTGAACTTATCCCAAGGAGACAGGTTTGTTATCAGAAATAACCTGGTCCTAGGCAATTATAGGTGCACTGTTTTGCCTCCCGTCTCAGGACACACCCCATTATTGTCATTATTAAACCAGGTTTAATGACCTAAACACAATTACTTAGGGGTGACTTGCCTTTAAATCCCTATCAATAACTAAACAAAAGGAAGTGAATGTTCCATTTTCTACTGTATTTACTCACTTGGCAGTATTTGCACAACTGATTGACCAACCTTAATGCTATGTGCAGAGAGGTATTTACCATCTGATTTGGAAGGAGCAGGGAAATGTGAAGGCTGGGAGGGAGCAGAAGGGGCACACCCTCTTCACGCTGCTTGGCAGGAGCAGACCCATTCGGACGGGCTGGAATTCCTGCCAGACCACCAGTCTATTTTTATAGACAGCCAAGTTTGTTTATCAGCCACGGTCATGAAGTCACCACCTCCTAAAAGCTTTTGAGAAGCCAGTGTGAAATGAGCTTCATCCTCGCTCCTGTTAGGACAGTCTCACTTCTCATGAACGGCTACCGGCTCTTTAGGTTCAAACCCTGTAGAAATGACTGTACTCACCATCTCAGTGGGATTACCTCTTGCTCAAGCCAGGAGTGCATCTGAACGTTTCGGCTCCAAGCCAGCAACTCCATCCCCTAGGTGTAAGCTAGCTCTTCTAAATGCACAACCATGAGCATGGGGCATTGGGCCAGATGACCTCCTTCTTCCAAAGGAAATTATTGTGTGACGCACAGAATGACCTCCACTGTCACACATCACACAAGAACACTTCCCACCCAAATCCTACATGTAATGCTCTTCCACTGATTTGATTTATCTGGTCAGAGTGATACAAACAGAATGGAGGCAGAGGGCACATGATAATCTCCATGCAGCATAGGAGGCTGAACTGACAGCAGTGGGAACACCCATGATCACCTTCTACTATCAATTAAAACAGAGGGCCGCTCCAGAAACTATGAGGGGTGGAGGGTCTTAGATGTCCCACCATTCTCTGTATTCTCATAAAAGAATCTCTTCAAAAGAGTCTCTTCAGGTTCCTCATACACCTTTCACTAACAGCAAGTTTTCCAAACCGAATCTTAGGTAGGCAAATAATCTAGCCTGGTCCCTGAATCCTCCAGAGGTTTCTGCCCTGTATGAACTCTGCAGCACTGGAATCAAAGTCAGAATACTAAAAAGAGGTACAACGTTGAAAAGTAGATCTGTGGCCTGACTAGATTTAGACCATGTTGTATCACCATTCACTCACCAAAATGACAAGACTTCCCCTACTTTCATGCTGTAAGGCCAACATTTTGGAATTGATTCAAATCTCAATTAGGAACAAAGCCAAATAATAATTAATTTTGAATATGAACAAGAAAAAAAGTAAATCTCAGAAATCTGAAGCAGGACCTCAAGCGACAACTCTGAACAACGAGAAGTTAGGGAATTTCATCACTACCTCATGGGCTGATGAGGCAGACAGTAGACAGCTACTCCAGTACATTTAGGATGTTGCCCGAACTCCTTATTGTCAAAACCCACAAAGAATGCCTTTGCTGCGCAGGAGAGGACACTCTGGGTTAACAGCTTCACTTCACTTCCACGCCCTAACTTAAATTTTGGAGAAATGCTCGCACACACCTAAAGCAGGAAACATCCATTCATTGCTCCTCCTTAGGAATACATGTGAACTCCAAAGGGCAAGAGGTAAGGGCTAAACAAAAGTAAATCATTCACAACAAAAGAAAGCATTAATAAACTCAGCTCATGAGCGCCTTCAAGCTTCATTAGAAAACAGAGAGTTAAGGTCAACCAAATACAGGAAGATATTAAGTCAAGATAAATAAACCAATGGCCCCCTTTTTTCCTCCAAGCTCAGAAGGGGCATAGAGCCAAACAGCAGGTATTCTTCAACAAAAGCTTCAGTTACCTCCTCTCAAGGGGTCAGCTGTACTGTGGTTTAATATAATAGTTAGAAGCATAAACAAATTAGGACTGTTAGTTTGAAGGGGAACATGACCACTGCCTTAGTACTGACCATCACAAGGTCAACAACTACATGTTCAAACAGCTAGCAGGATTACAGTACCAAAGAATAGCTGAGGTTGGAGGGACCTCTGGTCTAGTCCAACTGCCTTGCTTAGAGCAGGGTCAGCTACAGCAGGTTGCTCAGAGATGTATCCCCATCAGGTTTTGGTATCTCCAAGGATGTAAATGCCACAATCTCTCTGGGCAACCTGTACAGTAAGAAAAGAAATGCTGCTCCTTATACTGAAACAGAATTTCCTGTATTCCAGTCTGTGTCCATTGCCTCCTACTCTGTCACCAGACATCACCGTGGAGAGCCTGGCTCCATCCCTTTCACTCCTCCTGTCAGATAATCTGAATAGCAGTACACCCACCTGGCGTACCAGCCACTCCTTCCAGTTTTGTACAACCTCCAAGCCTGCTGAAGATGCACTGTGTCTCATTATCTAGGTCACTGATGAAGATGGTAAAGACTCTTGGGCCCAGCATTGACCACAGGGGTTCATCACTAGTGACAGCCTCCAGTGACCTTGTGTCACTGATCACAACCCTTTCAACCCAGCAGTTCAGCTAGTTTCTCTCCACATCACTATACTCTTACCTAGCCCACGCTTCATGAGTTTGCCTATGAGGATGTTACGGGGAACAGTGCTGAAAGCCACACCAAGGTTAAGAGAAAGAACATTTACTGCTCTCCCATTATCCACTATGCCAGTTAGCTCAGCACAGAAGGACAACAGGTTGGTTAAGTGTAATTTACCCTTCATAAATGTATGCTGACTACTCTCAGTCACATTCTTGTCCTTACTGTGTTTAGAAAAGGTTTCTAGCATTAGTTGCTCCATTGCCTTCACAAGACTTTAGGTGAGGCTGAACAGTCTGTAGTATGCCAGATCTTCCTCCTTTCCCTTCTTGAAGACAAGAATAACATTAGCTTTCTTCCAGTCCTCAGGAATCTCCCCTGATTGCTATAGCCTTTCAAAAATTATCAAGAGTCACCTCACACCTCAGCACCCATGGACAGATCCCATCACATGCCATGTTCTCTAACCTGATCCTCCTTCACCAGGGTATCTTCCTTGGTCTTTTCCCACTGGTCTCAGAGGTCTGGGATTCCTAAAGGTAAATCTTAACATCAAAGACAGAGCCAAAGGTGGCACTAAATACTTAAGCCTCTTCCATGTCCTTTGTCACCACATTCCCTGCCCCTTTCATCAGCAGGCCCACATTTTCCCTAGTCTTCCGTCACTTAGGATGTATCTGTAGAAGCCTTTACTGTCACCCTTCACAACACGCATCAGGTTCAACTTCAGAATGGTTTTGGTTTTGGTTTTGCTAATTCCGTGCCTGCATGCTTGGACACTGACTCTTTACACTCCTCCTAGGTCATATATCCCTGTTTTCCCTGCTTGTGTTCTTTCTTCTTATGTTTGAGTTTAGTCAGCAGCTCCTTGTTGATCTCTGCAGACCTCCTGACACCGCTGCTTGACTTCTTGCTTGTCAGGATGGACCAGTCTTGAGCTTGGAGGAGATTTTTGAAAATGAACCAGCTCTTCCTAGAAAACTCTTCTCTTTGGTACTGTATCCCATAGGATTCTTCCAGGCAGATCCCATTACGAGCAAAGTCTGCTCTCCTGAAGGACAGGGTTGTGGATCCTGCTTTTAGCCTTCCTCCCTCCTTGCAGAAACCTGATCTCCACCACCTCATGGGCACTGCATCCACAGCGGCCCCGATCTTCACATCCCAAACCAGTCCTTCCTTGTTTGTAAGTATGAGGTCCAGTCCCTTCCCCTTGTCACCTTCTCAATCACCTGTGTCAGAAAGGCGCTACAGATGCACTCCAGAAACCACTTGGACTGCTTGTCTCCTGCTGTGCGCTCTATCCAGCAGACACACTGGGGTGGGTGAAGTCTCCCATGAGGACCAGAGCCTGAGAACGTAAGCCTTCTTCCAGTTGTCCAAGGAGCCCCACTACAATATCACCCATGTTGGTCTGCCCTCTCATCCTGGCCAAAAGCTCTTGGCTGACTTAGGACACCTTCCCAGGCAGCGTATTACAGCATACCCAAATGATACAAAAGGAACAGAAAAAGGTGTTCTTTGTAAATATGGTTATAAATAATTACAACTGTAACTGCAGTAAATAAATTGCCGCCTTCTTTTCCAACCTGCTAAGCAGACTGCACAAGCAATCCATGAGGTACTTCCTAATAGCAAGGAGGCAAAACAATGCAGTGGAGTCTGGGACCCTCCTTTCTGAACACTTTGGGTTTATCTTCAGAAACGAGCTACTCCAGGCTTACACACATTGACCAGGCAAGAGAAACTGCATATAAAGTTATCACTTAGTTACTGCACCCTGGTACCAGGCAACCCCTTTCAACTGATTTATACGTCTACAAGCAAGACAAAGCACGGGCACCATCATGGGAACTTGTAGGATGGGAAGGGCTTCACATGCTCACATATGGCCACTGTTCCAGGAACTGTGGGCAAACACATCTGCCATGCTAAATGCAGGAAGGCTTTATAAGGCTAAGGAGGAGGAAGAGCAGGAAGGTCCTTTAGCCTGACTCTCCACAGCCGAGCGGGCAAGGTACAGGTCTGAGATGAAAACAGCATGTACACTTTAAGTCTTAAAGACAGCACTGCCAAGCTAGCCTGGGCTATTTTTCTGGGTGTTGCCCTAACATCTTGATCAGCCACAGAAATGTCTCAGCTGGAGTTTAGTCACGCTTCTGACCCAGACTAGCTGGCACCACTGGGTTAAACAAAGGGCAGCCCTGCCTGGCCTCCTTCCTGAACCCAAATTAATCAATTCATCCTTGCAGATATCAAAAGGATGTGAGCACCTGAATGGAGAGGGCTTATGCAATTATCTTAAGTTTTAAGGGAACAGGAGATCACAGTGCCAGATATAAGTAAAAACTTTAAGGTATGAAGAAAATATCCTTAAACTGCAATAGTTTTCCAAAAGAGTTCTTAGGACACCCTGACCTCTACTTCTTCAGAAATGTAAAAATAGATTTGAAAATACAGATAAAAATACACCACAGCAAGGAATCCTGTTTTGTCAGAATAATGAAAAGGAAAATGGAGAGTGTCTTCAACTTCTTATGATTGCTGCTCTAATTATGGCAATATAGTAACCTGGAAAAGGAACACCGCCAGTTCTTTCCCAGCAGCTCAGAGCGTGGTGTCAGGGCTATTTTTACCAATTAACAGATCTCCAACTTGCCACTGAGAAAATACATTGAGCAACAAGTCTGGCTGCCTCAACTCACCACGTGATCGGCCTTAAGAAAAAACCCTTTTGCTTGTGAGAGAATAAATTAGTGTGCAAATATGAAACAGCATTTCACAGAATCCACTTGCACATTATGCTCCATCCCTGGCGGTGTTCAAGGCCAGGCTGGACAGAGCCTTGGGTTGCATGGTCTAGTGTGAGGAGGCCCTGCTCATGGCAGGGGGGGTGGAACTGGATGATCTTAAGGTCCTTTCCAACCCAAACCATTCTATGAGTCTATGTTGTATATCCTGCATGTATATGTAAAATACAGACTATAACACTCGTAGAGAGAACTTGCAGTGATTACTAACTGGGTACAAAGTGTATATACCACTTCTTTCCTAAAAGCAACAACACTCATGCTTGAATGACTTGTCATCCAGGTAGCAGGCTGGTGTTCACACTGGTACTTTAAAAACTTATGCAGCTGCACCGACTTCTGTCTTTCCTGAGATAAAAGCATGTCCTGAATATTCTTTATTCTTCAGGGCTACTAATTTGAACAGACCTGTCACTCTAAGTAGAGGGAGTTGTGGAATATTGACATTCTATTGAATTATTTAAGATAAATTAACAATGTCTCACATCCTAGGAGATTGCTATTTGCAGAAAAAGCCTGACATACTTGTGCTTACCTAGTAGCCAGAATGTGGAGAAGTTACAATTTATAAACTATTTCTTATTCCGCATGGAAATAAACAGGAGACACACCAGCTGACTGCATGTGACTTGGCTCGGCACTGCAAGCAGAACCGAGGTTTGAATATTTCATCCTGCTTTGCTACAGATGGCAAGGACAGGAGTTCTTATGTTATTGTCTTGCTAATTTATGGCAAAATCAGTCCCTTCCCAGTCAACACAGACAAAATGTTGATGACTAGGCTCCAAGCTATGGGATGCTCATTCCCTGTCAGCAGAAGTCATGTTTAGACTTATAAAAGGGTTAGAAGGCATTAGCTTTCCCACTCCGGAAACCTCAAGGAGGGAGCCTGAATACTGTTGCTGGTTCAGGCCTCTATCCTGACTGTAGGCAAGAGCTAAGATGCCATAAACTCCAGGCACCTTTACAGTCACACAACACTCCTGTCTGTGCACAGACATGGATCTTTGAGAGGCTGGTGAATTTGGAGCAGAAGTTCACAAATGAAGAGGCAGCATTAATTTTTAATGGGTGCTGTTACATGGGAGTTCAAGCCTAGATATTCGTAATGTTCAGAGATGAAAAGTAACACTGCTGGGTGAATCACCACCATAATTCCCTGGGTGAATTATGGGCTTGAGCTGATGTAGAGAGAAATGCTGTCCAGGATTCAATACCAACTTGCTCTGGGTGGGTATGCCGCCTTCCAAATCCATTCCAGATAGGCTGTGGAACATCAGCATGGAAGCGCATGCACACGCACATATATATATATACACTGATGTAGATATGTCTATATGTATGCATAGTATTTATTTTTATATATAGGTGGAAGGAAACTTCTGAAACACCTCCCTTCCCTGGACACTGACAAGCACTTTTTTTACCTTTTAATGCAAAATACAGAGCAGATGTTCAGAAGAGAAGAAGGGAAGCTGAGGAAGGATGTCCCTAAAGAGCAGAAGACAGCGCCTGCTTTCATATCATCAGACCTGAAGGACCAGCGAGGAGCCTGCACTTTGCTGCTCACACTGAGAAGTAACCCTAGCAGTGGAAGGTCTTTGCAGCAAGAAAGAGAGAAGCAGCACCACACATGGATGGTGACACCGGGAACAGGGCTGGGCATAGGCTCCGTACTCCGGGAAGGAAGCCCATCCCTCCCATCCACCCAAAGACCTTTGAACGTGGACAGGAGCAGTTCAGCACCTGACAGGCTACCAAGGGCACAGTACCCCATTTGCAAACATAATGCTGAGTCACTAACTATGCCCAAGAGACTGACAACAGGAGATTAGCGTGAATTTATGGCTGAGGTCCCTCATTTTTCTTCATCATGGTAATGACTCACTTCCTACCCACAGGGGCGAAGGGCTGGCTATAAAACCTCCCATTGTTTCTCTTACTTACCTGCTAAGAAGGGGATTAAAATGGACTTTTATTTATGCTCCCAGTTTCTACAGAAAATTATGTAGGAAGAGTTTGGGGAAAGATTTTAAAGGCAGGAGTGTGTGCATGTGCGGATGTGGAAAGAGGCTCCGAAAGGAGAAGGAGAAATGGGCTTAACCTACAATTTAGCATTAGTTGGGTTATCTTTTATATACAAAGAGATATACATCTATAATCTTGCAGACATAACCATAAGCATATATGGAGCCAGACAAAGTGTGTGTGCCCACATCAACATGTACCTGCTGAGGCTGATGTGAGCCCTCTGCTACTTTATCCATACCCCCAGCGCTGGCACATTCTGTTTCCGAGTATCTCACCAGCTTTAAACAGCTTCTTTCCCAGATCCACCACTATTTTTTTTTCCCCTTAATGAAAAAAATAAACCCCCCACAAATATATTCATGTACGTTTTGATGCTCCATTTTGGAAAAAAAAAACAAACAAAACAATAACCCAGTCATCAGTTATGACGAGGTTTCAATATCCAGTATCTCCAAGCTCATTAGTAGTAGAAAACCAAAGCATTTTATTCTTGATTAGATAACCAAAAGAGCATAAGATACCAAATCTTAACCATCCATCATGTCTGCAAGCAACAAGTATTTTAAAGTTTAAATACTTCATGCTTCCAAAATGCTGTTGGTCTTATAAACGGTCTACAGTAGGATCAATACAGTTGGAGCCACACTAGGAAAGAAGCCCATCTTATCGAAATGAGGGCAGGACCACCTCTCGGCAACACCGGAGAAATCCTTTCTTTCATTTTATTTTTGAGCAGTTTAAATAGAGCCTTGCTACCACTTGTTCCTCACCATTTAACTTATCAGTCCCCAAATCACACTAATTAAACGTTTATTATACACAGTAAACCACATAAAGAAACTTCTTGCTCAGGAAAAATGCCAAATGCTACATGGAGCTCTGGCGAAGACTTCTCCCACCTTCCGTGAATCATTATGCTTTTAAAAGAGCAGTACGATCCAGAGTGAGAATTGACATAACAACTCTGCCTTTTTCAACACACAGGTTTCCTATTATGAGAACGTAACAACTTGTTTGGAGCATCTTCATACCAAGATGGCCACAATAAGTACTTTGAAGTAACAGCCTTAAAATAAAGGGCTTATATACACAATTGAGGTGATTGCAGCTCAGGAGTTACCAAGCACCAGCTGAGCTCCCTCAGCTCAGCTGATGCTTGGCGCTTTATTAACTCTCGGTAATTCATAAATCTAAACTGCAATTAAACACAGTTTATCTTCACAAAGTACTCAACGCTTCTTTACTACCAACATTCCCAAGTCAGGCATCCAGCATCACTTGACACCTTGAAAAACTTGGCCTACATGCTCACAGTGTTTAACTCTTGCTGATACCACCACAGCCACTCAAGTACAGGAAGCAATCCTTCTCTAATTCCCATGTTATTAAAACAGAAGTGTTGATTACTGGCTGGTCGAGTAGGAAATAGTTCTTATTTCATTAATCACTGCTGATACAGATGTAGCCCTGAGGAGAATGAGATATAAAATATGCACAAAGGCACTAAAGTAACAATAGGGATATGTAGGATATTAAATATGTGGGATATTATAAAGGTAAAAATACAACTTAGCAGAGGTATTTTCCTGTTTCCCCACTTTGCCACCCTAGTTGCAGCATTCAGTGATACCAATGCAAGAATAAGGAAGAATTGAGTTTAAGCTTTCAGATCTCAGGCTGGTTTTCTTTACAGACCTGACAGAACAAGGCAAAAAAACCCCAAAAACTAAAACGTTAAATTGGGCAAATAGGGATGGAAAAAGCAACTGAGAACAGTATGTATTCCCAGAAACATACTTTCAATACAACCTATTTCCACACATCTGTTTTGCCACAGTAAAAAAAAACATATTTCTTGGAGGCCACTGTGTTCTCTTGAGGTATGACAAGAACATGACAAGTAAAGAGTCACTAGTGCTAGAGTATTCCTTTTTTTTCCTCTTTTCCCTTTTTTTTTCTTAACATAAAATGTAATAAACAGTAAAACCTTAAATTGCAAGGCCTTCAGTCGAGTCCTGCTGATCTCAGTATCTTTAGTTCTCATCCATCTCACCCGCCACCAAAGGTGGTGTACCTTTGATGTGAACTAATTACATTCGAAACATTTTGTCAAACAGCTTAATGCAGATGCCAAATAAGCTCTGTCTGTCTAAACAGGGCTTTAGACAACTTATCACTTTCGGTGTTAACTAAGAGCTAAGTTCCACTTCAAATAGAATATTATGCTGCACAGAAAAAGATCTGCAATACAGAACATCAGGGGGAAAAAAGGGGTTAAAAAGGCACGTTACTGGGTTTTTATTTCAGTGCTGCTACACTCCCATTGTCCTGGCTAGGACAGGCATTACTGTGTATGGGTGTGTATGCACACGTGTGCAACAATAAAATACACAATGCTGAAAACAACAATTCTTTTATCTGATAAAACTATCTACATGACAAGAGGAAGTGTTTTAGGACAGGCTATTCTGTTTGCTGTCTGCAGCATCATTTCAAGATCTCCTCAAACGAATCTGGGTTTATTAAAAATGTATTAAAAAGAATGATTATCGCAAAACAAAAAAACAATAAGGTGGGAGACCAAGAACCAAAATTGTGCACCCAGAGCACTGGAGCCCGGTGTGCTGGAGGGGAGAGAAAACTGTTCTCCTGATCCTGTAAGTGAAAAATGTTCTTTCACTTCTGCTCAAAAGCATCTAAATTTTCTCCCTGGGTGAAACAGGGGAAGCAAGGGGAGAAAGACACAGCAAGGAGCCTCTGAAAGGGACTGGAGGTCACTCACCATGTTTCATAAGGTATTTCCTATTTCTTCTACAGATACTTGTATTTATTTAAAGCAGTTCTGCTGTCTTTTCTTACAAGTAAAATGTATATTACACTGACAAATCCAAAATACGTATTCCAGCATTCTAGATGAAATGACAGCCCTCCCCATCACAGCCACCATTATTCCCTCATTAGACCAGTTTTCTAATGTGTGTCCCCATAACTTTCCTTTGATGCACGAATATAATCCCTTCTTCCATCAGTTTTGCCTCTTGAGCATGCAAGTAGTGACCTGAAACCTTTCACTACACTTCTGCACGAGTTTTCATCAGCAGGGTCTGGTTCACAGATGATTTCCCCTTTTCAAGCAGCAGGGAAAGGTTACAGGTTTCCCCCAGTTTCAAACATATTGAGTTCACTGTCCAGTAGATTTGGATACATCTCCTTTTAGAAGTTCATGTGCCTTTGGGAAAATGTTAAAACTGGCTAGAAAGGATCTGCCTTTGAAAACAGGAGCACTGTTCAGCTCCTCTTATCTGGTGAATACTGCAGCCTCTTAAAATGCAAACATTACACACCATGACAAAGGAAAAAGAGGGAAAACATGTTTTAACAGCCCAGTTCTCCAGTTCAGTTCACATATGCCCAAGCACAGGGGAGACAGCAAGAGCTGACTCTTCCAACAGCACCACTGGCTGGGCTAGTTTAAATGCCTGTGAAGCTATAGCATCCTCCAGTTAGATTGTGTCTGAGACAACTATGCAACTAAGTCCAAGTACCTGATAATTAAAAGAGCTGATAATAAAGATATACACTTTCAGTTGGAAAAATTAATTGCTGTCTGCTTGCCTGGGAACTGAACTGAATTCACAAGACATTACCAAATCCCAGAAAACCTTATGAACTGCACAAAATGGAATGCTCCTCTACTCACTTCCTGTCTTCTTACTTGGCTTTCTCTTTTTTGCCTATAGCAAATCTACTGTAGTTTCCAGCATTTTAAACCATCTGCTGTGGACATATGGGAGAGACCTGGCAAGCTTCCTTTAGGCTCTCAGGACATCCTTACCCCCAGCCGGCCAGTGCTCTTCACTCAATTCTTGCCATTGTCTTTCTCTGCAAATCACTAAACCTTACCTGGGTTCTGCCCTCACTTCTGCACTACCATACTGCCTCCACACAGCTCCTCATGCGAGCTGTGAACTTCCAACCATCTCTACAGGGAGCTCGTAACACTCAAAGAAACCACTTCTAATACTGCCTGCTCTCTCCAGCAAACTCCCCAACCCAAAGGCACCAGCTCCTGCCAAGAGCAATAGATTAAAACCGATTTAAGAATTTAGGAGAATGCTTCTGAGTTTTGCAGAGCCAGTGAGTGCTAGAAAAGCAAGACCACCTCATTATGGTTCCCCTCTCACAGCCTTCTCTGTTTCACCTCATTTGAAGACTCTCAGCTTCCTGAAGAAAATCATATTTATCAACCTTGACTACGACTAGGTTTCTAAAGGTCAAATTTAGGATAGGAACAGGGAGGTGCCCTGTAAAGGAGGACCCTATCTCTCCCTCCCCTTACTCTAAATGGCAAGTAATCAACCTGTGGAATTCACTGATGCAGAGGATGCAGAGGTCAAAGACAAAATCTTGTGGGCGGATAATTTTACAACCATTAACGACATAGTTAACGGGCAACCAAAGGCCACAATTTTAGGGTGTAATCTATTTGCAAATAGCTCAGGAAAAGACACTCCTCACTGGTGGCACCCTACAGAGACAACACCTACAATGGACAGACACAACTGGGTTCTAATCCAGTTATTCATGCCCTTAAACTTGTGATATCTATTAGTTGTACACTGTTATCTGGTACCTCACATCAGCCACCAGCAGGAGAAGGGTACCCATTAGAAAACCAGTGCCTGAATTACCATTTCACTGTGTATTTTCCTGCTACACCAATGTTTTAAAACCAAGCTACAGCAGAGGTCAGGAAAAGGCATTCCACAGCAGCATGGCAAATAATTAAGGGTGCAAGACAGGGATGTTGCTCCAGGATCAAAGTGCTACTCAGTAATATTTTAAGCAAATCAATCTGATCTCATCACCGTGCCAGCTAATGTTTTAAAATACAAATAGCAGTTTCTTATAATAGTACCTAGATTTCTCTCCTGGAAAAGTCTTTATAATTCACATCTTATTAGCCACAAGAATTCCAATTACACATATTCTCTTCTAATTCCTGCCAGCTGATTATTAGCATTAGATGATAATAGAGTATTTTCAGCTAATATATTTCTTAATAACATCAAACTGCAGAATGCCTTTGTGGTCTAATAATTGAATAACTGCACTGAAGAGAGTACTAAATTAGTGGAAAATGTTTTACTTTGAGTCTTTATTGCTGCTCAGAAACATGGAATACTTAAAATGCGCTCACAGTTTAGCTGCATTCATCAGGCAAGTTATATTTGAGACCAAGGAAAAATGAAACCAAGTTGTTTAAAGATCAACACATCGTTCAAGTTTCTGGAGGTTTAAAGGGGGGAAGGAGGGAGAAGAGAGATCCAGCCACACGCACAGACAGATGATACAAGATTTAATGCTGAGAAAAGAGCAAACTGAGTTTCTGGGTTGTGTTAGCAGATCTCTTAGTGTAGGGAATGACACGCTAGGACGTGCATTCACAATACAAGCTCATATCAACTGCTAATTTACAGAACATTTTTCTTTAATTTTGAGGACCATTAACAAGAAACATTAAAACAAGAAATCAGATAGGGCTCAGAGAATGATGAGCATTGGAGACCACTGTCACAGCAGAAAACATCCTCATATGTTTATGTTGCAAAACTTAACCGCTAAAAGATATTATGAATAATGGATCCTGTGTTGCCGGGGAACTCTGAATTAGCCATCGACTCCTGCAGAAAGAGTAGAGCTTTAGGGCTGGGATAGGCCCTGCAAGTCACAACTAAGGAATGATAATGGGAAGCATGAGGTAGCTTGAAGTTCATCTTCCCTCATCCTTCCAGGCTCACAGTGCCATATCTCTGCCTCTCCTCCCTCCCTGCTTTCCAGAATCTGCACAGCGGAACGTGCACCTATTGATCGATCCGCATGCCTAGATAAATACTATCTCAACAGGGAAGAGTTCAGGGTAAACACTTCAACTAAAGAAGAAAAACAAGCAAGGAATGGGGGAAAAGAGTTCACCTCTTTATTTGGTATCCTGTGTGGTGCAAATACACCCAATTAGATGTGTCCGTGTAATTTTCACATCAAACATCATGAACTCCATACTCAGCTCCCAAGGCAACTAATTGCATGGCTCACAGTGGATTTTCCCAAGTTTTTTGAGAACACTGCCGGCACTCTTCAATAAAGCCATTTAACATAACAGAAGGTTAAAGTGAGACACAAACACTTGCTTTTTTTAATTTACACCTTTCATTTACTTCCACAGAAATGTCAGGAAAGGGCTGAGATATTGTGTGATGTACTGTCATGTACGCTTCCTTTTAAGAGCTGGGTTAAAAGAAAAGGCTTGGATTAAGAGAATGTAATCAAGATCTATACCTTTAACAAATTTTTAGACGCTCAGAAGAGGGTGCATGCTCAAGGGCATTGATCTTAACGTGCCTTCAGAACAAAGACCGAGCATCCTGTCTTACATATTTACAGACAGGAAAACAGGTGGTGGGGAAAATCTGCAAATGTAATGACTTCAGATGATCTTTTACACAGAATCAGGTAGAACCGGCCTTCACCGCAAGGACAGGGTTAGTGAAACATGGTTTGTGCGCTACAAACCTGCCCAGCATGAGAAACTATTAGCCTTTATATCATCACGTTTATGCAGCTGCAGTAATTTTTTTGATTAATGCCTTTTGTGAACCACTAAGCTACAGAAGGTGCTTTTTTAAAGTGGGTGTAATACAAGCTGGCATGGGGAGAGGGGAAGGCAGAGTTAGATGCACCAATCTGACATGATTTTGTAGGTTGTATTTTCAGCCTTCAGGGCTTCTCCAACGGTGGTATTTACATCCAAATTCAGAAAGCTATTTAAGCATGAGAATGGTCTCACAGATCTCAGCTCTTGCATCAGAAATGTGGTTTCAGCACCCAGTTGGACTATGGCCCTAGCTGCACCTTCTCCTGGCCTGGGACAGGACTTACATTCTCCAACAGGTAGCTGCTACTCAACATGAAAACCAGAGATCCATCTCTTCGTATGTCAACACCACCTCCTCCCCTGCTTCACATATGCATCAGGCTGAACAAACACAAGGGAATAATTACTGCCCTCCTGTTTCCCTCTTCCACAACTCCATTAAGAAAACTACTTCCATGTAAACTACCTGAAGGAGGGTTCCTCCTTACAGTTATCCTGCCAGACATACTGGAAATCCAGCAAACAGAGATGGTTTACACATGCAGTGAAGACCCAGTGGGCTCAGGAGGGCCTCCAGCAGTGCTGCCAAGACCTTGTGTCACTGCAATTTATTTTAATGTGCAAGCACTGTAATTTACAACCAGGCTAGATTAGCGCACCCAGAGTGGAGAGAACCCACGGCTATTATAAAAAACATATAAATAAGGTTTTTAATTAAAAACATTGTGCAATGCCCAAAATGATTACTTAAAGGAGTAGGAAAGAGAGGGCTACGGTTTTTCCCTTGCATTTACGACCAGTTTTTGAGAAAGAGCAGGGAAGAGAATGGGAACAGTGGATATAGATCATAAGGCTTCTTTAAAATGAGAAATTAAGTGAGTGGGGGCAAAACCAAGGTTTCTGAAAGTGTGATGGACGCTTTCTTAGTAAAAGAATGGAAATTAAGCAAAGCTGTGACCGACTCAGGTGCCAGATTTATCTCCTCCCGTCTGTGACCATCAAGGAGGCATTCCAGGAAGTGCCTCTTGATATCCCCTTAGCCAAGAGCCTCTTAGATCCCTGACTGTGCCACCCGAAATTTTGCCAAAATGAGCTCCATGGAGGAAAACGGGAGAAGCCACAACAACACTGACACTGGTTAGCAGACAGCAGAAGCGTATCCCACAGCTGTTCCCGATGTTTAATAAACAGTAGAGGAAAGTCTAATGTTTAAATTATGGAAGTAAGTTTATACTGAATAATATAAACTCCTATTGGCAGCACATGAGAATAAAGCCACTGAAGAGCCTCTACTGTAGCCCTGATGGCCAGGGCTCCTGGAGGGTTTCCTCAGAGGAACTGAATTCTTATGTTCAGAGTGACATTGGCGAAGCTGGAGTAGGAAAAAAGCAGGAAATGTAAAGAAAAGCTCATGTTTCAGTGGAAGTATCAAGCTTGGGTTCATTGGCATGACACTGTACCAAAGGAGGCTGAGGCCTCAACTGTGTCTCAGGAGAAAGGAGGGAAGAGCCTACAAGGTCATTCCCAACACGGGCTGGGTGCTGGTAAAAGCACCTTATCCCCAGCCATAGTGGTGTGACACATATCCTCATCAGAAGGACAGTGGGGGCTGCAGCAAAGCAGACCAACCTCTCTCAGAAGGGTGCGAGCAGACTGCAGCCACTGTCTCTGCCTGTGGGTTGCAGTAGAGACAACGCATTCATTCTCCGAGCCTTGTGAGGGCACTCACTCTTCCCCCCTACCACTCCACACCAGACCATGAGCACTGTAAATTAAGTGCGATGTGTAAGTAGCTCCTTCCGCCCTTCGAGAGATATGGGCCAAACCAAGGCGCACCGCTGTCAAGAATCCTGCTGCCTTAGCCAAACTCCCAACAACTTTTATTCCTGGTGCTGTTACCCGAAGAAATTGCCTATTTAACAGATGAGAACAGCGCTGTAACAGAGACCAGACACTTGGAAATTTAGTAGGACACATGAAACAGTGCCTCACAGAATGGTAATTAAAAAAATGAACAGAAAATTGACTTGGCTAAGAACACTGTCATATGGCTAAAATGCACAAGCTAAGCATATGTTAGGCATTGCGCAGCATATCCGCATGGGTATTCCAAAGCTTGGTTCTTGGATTTAAGTATCTTGGAAATATCATTATCTGAATGAGGTTTAGAGCCAAAATTATAAAGGAAATCACTCCTTCCATTCAGTAGGAGAGAATAATAATACAGGAAGATCTCAAAAATATTAGGAACATCCGAGGGAATAAAGCAGCATGTGTATTTCTTGAACGTCCCTTAGCACATAATCTAAATTACATAGCTGAATCAGGAAAGAGTTGTTTATTGTTTAAGGAGCGGGGGAGCTTTCATGCTAGCAGACACCAAAGTATAGAGGGGACTGCCATGCCACTAGCCACAGGGAAAAAGAAAACCACTTCTGCACACACACAAAAGTTACACAAAGCAGTGAGGTCACAGGATAGAGTCCAACAGTGGCTGAAATCGTCACAATCCAGTATCCTGAGAGTGTTACTGGCAGCAAAATGACATCTAGACTCACTAGACTCTCTACTATACCCACTCATGCACAACCACTTGCACCCATGCAACAGGAGCACTTGGCACCAATGGAAATAGCTGGTCTTGCTAAGAGTGCAGTGTGGGCAAATTATTTTGCCTATTATGGCTGGTAATATTAACCTGAAATTCTAAAAATGCATTCGTAAATCACAAACATCTCCAGATACTATTGTTGCTGCTACAAGCTAAGCATTAGAAGAACACGTAGGTTGCATTTCGAGCCTGGACTCCTAGAAAACTACAAAGGCTTCAGTCTGAACAAGAAACTGCAGGCTTATAAATACTAATAACACACAATCCTCTACAGAGGCAGAGAGTGCCTGACCAGGACAGCTACAGGACATTCCACAGCAGTTACGCTAGAGATCCTGATTTTTGCTGTCCCTCTCTGAATGCTGTCAGGTTACAGTCCAAAATCCTATCACCTCCTCTGACAAGGCAACGTTCAGGGCGCTAGTGGTCAGTATAGCAAAAGCATCTCGTATTCACCAAAAAACACCCAGTGAACTTCAATGCTGTTATTAATGTCACGCTAGAAACAGAATGAGGTACAACCTACCTCCTCTGATCATGACGTCATTGCAGAAGTGATGTCAAACTGAGCTTTCACTGCTGCCTCCAGGAGGCAAATACTGAATACCACAAACAGCTTTACCTGCTCTGCAGCTACGCAACACTCTGAACCACTGGTCTCCATGTTCCAAAGTCAGTGAAAACTTGGGAGGTGAGCTAAGGGCTTTCCCTTGACTGTAAGCACTATGCAACTGAGAAGGAGCACCAAAAGGAGTCATGAACACCCAGAAGAGGACAGGCAGACAACAGGACTTAAAGCAATACCCCACAGATATCTCAAGAGACAGCAGTGACTAAACAGCAATCAAGAGAATGGAAACTTTTTAAGAGATACTTCAATTACAATCTGTTAAATTGGAAGTGTTTTAAATGATATACTTTTATATGCTGAAACAGAAAGCCCTTAAGAATACTACTTAGGTAAGATAGATTGGAGGAAAGGGGAGGAGAAGAATCCTGTAGTCCAGAGTCTGGACTATCTCCTGCAGCTCCAACTCAGGACAGCAGGGGAGGAGGGATGCAAGCACAGGGACGGAGTTAGAAATTGAAATAGCAAAGGCAACAACAGCCTCAACAGGGAGAAAGCAGAAATGGCTCTGTTAGATAGGGAAGGAGAGCTGCTAGCATGAGCTAAAACAAATGTTCCTTGCAGGAGCAGAGAGGATTTCATGCTTCTGAGCACTTGGTGTGATGACAGGGAAGAGAAGTTTGATGTAGACTATAGGTGCACAGAAGTTCATGAGCAAAGCACAGCACATCAGCCTTATTATATTCAAATCACAACCAAAGGCAAAAGGCACGTTTAGCTTCAACACAATGCATTCTACGTCTTCCTTGTGCCCACCCAACTCAACAGTGACGCAGACCCAGAACTGTTTCTCGGTCTTTTATTCTTCTCCAGTCACTTCATCTATGGACAAGCTCTGCAGAAAACAATGAAGCTTCTTTTGTCCCAGCCTGGACTCACAACCTGCACAGATCAAGTTCTTCTGAAACACTAGTAAGAATACAACACTGGCTAACGAAAGCAAAGCTATGGGCTGATAAGATCTAGTCTCACATGAGCTTGTTTCAGGTGGCTGTGAGGGAGGAAACTGTTTCTTTAAACAATGGGCTGCCTGCCACCTACAGAATTTGCATTAAACACATCCATGACTCAGGCGGTGAAGTGGTGCAACATCACTGCTTAGGGACCAGCTCCAAGCATATGACCAAGAAAGACTGGACTAGAATCAACAGCTCTAATGCCACCAGAAGGGTTTCCCCAGCTGGTACCAAGCTGCAGACAGAATCAGGTGAGACCCAGAAGAGCTGCTGCCTCCTGTGTCCACCGAGAGGATTGACTTCAGCACTCTTCAGGTAAGTGTAACAGTGTGCTTTCACACTTGCTCAGCATTTTCCAGGATGCATCAGCTCCCCCTGATTTCTTCCAGTACTCTGGAAGCCATACGGTATTCGCAGATAAACCAGCACACACTGTCACCACCCTGGGGTGAAGCATCATCTGCTTTGGCACTCTTATCTACTCAGGAGAGGCAGATATTTGGCCACCCAAAACATCCACATGACAACTGAATATGAGTAAGGCACCAACCCCAGCATTCAAATGTGGCTCCCTGGACAGGCAGTATGGACACAGAGCAGCCATTTTTAACCTTCTTCCATTCTGATGAAAGGCAGGGGTCCTACCAGGAGACAGTCAGTCCACCAGCAACAGGCTTTTCCTTAATTATCTTTACTTCCATACTACAACCTGCTTAGGAACAAGCCACTCGTGGTCACAAGTCAACAGATGACAAGTTGGAGGTCCCCTGGCCTGGAGTCTCAGTTCCTTCCAATGCTGAGCAACAAAAATGAGAGATATTTCAGTATTGATGGATACTCAGCTGAACATAAAGCACTGTTACTGTAGGCTGCCTACTGCAGCTTGTCTTTGTTATGTTACAGAAGAACAAACCCCACAGTGAGCTTAGAGCTAATTTAGTGGGTTGATTGTAAATTCCAGAGGCCAGATTTGGTTGTCAGCTGCATAAAACACAAAAACAACTATTTCAACAGAATTACTCCACATGCCTGGCCCTTAGTCTCAACCAGTAATAGGGCAGATGCTGGCAAGATAAAGAGGCCATCTATGCTATCATTAATGAAGTTTCAGGTAAAACATGATGCAACATTATTTCAAAATACTGACATATTGCTACAGGTATTTGGTGCTCTTCCCTTAATTACAATTGCTGGAGAGCACTTTTTTCTCTCCAGCATTTGCTTGCCTGAAACCTAATGGCTGTGTTAGAAAGCCTGCAGCTGGATGGGCTATTTTCCTTTACTCATCTCTGCCATTAGTGCGCAAAACTTACAGGAAGGAGAACGTACTCTTTTTTGGATAGACTGTTAAGAGCCAAGACCCTCTCCAAAGAACTGCTGGAGAAGTAAGGGGGAATCTCATCTGCTAATCCATCTGTTGTACAAACTCAGCCCTCTATTAAACAAAAGTTGTATTAAAGCAATTTGCCCACAGCCCCCCTTTCCTTGATTTCTTTGCAGCACTTTCATAAGATAAGCTCCCTCATTACCAATAGAGCCACGGTTGTCAAAGAAGCCAGTTGTTAAACAACACTTTGCAATGATGCTATTAAGGCTTCCGGATAAAAGCTGCTAACAAGTGTAAAACAACTGTCTGGCATTTCCATCCGAGACGCTTTCCAAAGCTCCCTAGGCCATGCTTCAAGGAGGACTGCCTATTAGGGGAACACCACACACCAAACTGAGTCTGAAGATAACGTTGCCCATGACTTGCTGACTCCCCCCAGGTAAGGTGGATATTCTCCATCCTCCATGCTGTTAACTGGCTTGCAATAAAGCAGCATGCTGACAGCCCAGCCAGATCCCACAGCCCACAGTCATGAAGGATGTGAAAACATCAGATCCACCAGAATGTTCATATCTCACACAAGCTTAAAACAGAAGCAAGATTAAGATAATAATTACTGTGGGCTACAAAACTGGCCCTCTGCTCCTCAGCCATTTAACCATTACCCCAGAATTTCACAACAAATGATACAACCCCCCCAAAAAAAAAGTTAAAAGAACTCTGTTAGAAATTTAACAAGACTTATTGCCCATGCAAGGGCTTTTGTTCTGCTAGGGTTGTGTCAGACTGATTACAACATACTCTAATTTTGGACATTAAAACATTTAGTTCCAACCAGTGTTTTCACAGATCTTAGTGCCTTCATATAAACAAAAGCTGTTGAAGGTCCTCAGCTGCAGTGTGAGCATGATCAGCCCATATTCATGGGCAGGACTTCTCACAAACCCAAAACAGTGGTGAGGTGCCAGACACAGGCAGCACGATATGGGCCTGGTACTGCTACAAAACTAGATTATATTCTGTGCAGGGCTGTAGAGGGGAAAAATATTGACATAAATATAAAGCTGCTGGAGTTAAATTTAGAGTCATTGAAGGAGCAGGAAAGTAGAAATAGAGAAGCTGACCCCAGTATCTACTGACATATTGGTATTGCTTCAAAGAGGAGTTATCCAGTGATCATTTTTCTAAATATTGGAAATACCCAAACTTCAAGAAAACAATTTGCTTACTGTGCTTTTCCATCTCATTCTAATTTGAAACACCAACTCAGTTAACAAGCAATCCTTCCAGAAAGAGAATAATGGTGGGAACTGTTGTTACTATCTGATTTTAAACAGGCACACTCATCAGTGTATCTTTCCAATTTCCTAATAAGGGCTTTGCAACACCCAGAAATTCCAGTTCCTTCAGGGAATCCATCCTAGATTTTTATATTGAAACTCACACATGCTGTGAAAAGACTTGGGGGTAAAGCAACTACTTGTAGAGTTTAGTATTGATGACACCCTGGTGACAGTGCCTTTAGTAGCTACAGACACCAGGGGTACCAACCACTGATGGAGGTTCACATCCTGCGAAACACTGGGACTATTTTTACTGGAATGGTTTTAGCAGGGATGAGCAGTTCCATTTTAAACACTTGAAGGCAGAAAACAGAACTGTTTCCTTTAGTAGTCTGCATGGCAAATTAGAAGTGACCACAACTATGAAATCTTGTAACACGCCGAAGACCACGTGGGGTTGTGGGATCCATTGTCTACAGACCCTATCGGAAAATGGGTAAGGTGGTTTTGTGGTGGAAACCCCCTCCCCTCTGCGAGTACCAGACTTCTCAAATCATACACTGACATTTGCATTCCCACCACTCCTGCCAACAAGCTCAAGTTGACTGCTACCTCCTCACTGTATGGTGCCTATTTGCACAAAAGCAGTGATACTACTCCAAACAGTATTTGGGGCATATACGAAGGATAAAGACAGGAAAAGAACATGGAAGCAGGCAGTGGAGTCTAAAGCCATCCAGTCTAAAGCTGGAGGCAGCTTACCAATCTTACTGCCTCCAGAACCAATTTCTTGGCTTCCGTAACTTAAAGAGCAACTACTTAATTTACGCAGTTACCTAATAATCTCCATGCTTTAATCCATCCAGTCTCTCCCTATTCCTTGTACACCATAGAAGAATCAATCATGTCTGAACCCAGTTTGTTTCCCCACAGATCACTCTGCTCCAATTTGCAGTATAAAATAGAAAATCCTTCATGACTCCATTCCTCCCCACATACCAGTCACTCCCTCGTTCCCTCAGCCCTGCTCCCTGAGGTGCTAACCTAAATCACCACTTCTCCTGATTTATCCATCTTCGCTAAATACAGCCTTGAAGGCCTCTACAAAGACCTGGGTGCTCTTTTTTTGACCCTAAGGAATCAAGACAGTTAATAAACTAGTCTTATACACACTTGGTATTAGCAGACATTGACAACAACTCCCCTATCTTCTCTAAAGCATATATTGCCCCTGTAAGTACACTGACAGCACGCTACTGCCCCAGTATAGAGACCTTTACACTTTGCCAGTCTCATTTAGCCACCAGCTCCACAAACGTTCAGACACTCCTGAGGCACCATAAAGCTCAGGTAGGGATACCAGCCTGGATCGTGGACACTGTTAACAGCATCAGCATACTGCTACATCCAGAGTAATGAGCGAGACAAATTAGCCCAGATGCCATACCAAAGCGAGCAACGTAATTCTGTATTGGCTTGCACTGAACTGTGATGTTCTGCATACAGGAGGCCAAACACCGCTGGTCCTTTGTATTCCTTCTTATCCACTCCTTCTGTCAGACCCACAGGATTCATAATAAGGCAAGCAAAAGCCATCACAAATATTCAGCTTGACATTCTGCATAATAGAGGCACTGGTAGTTCTTTTATAAACCCAAATAAAGTCCCACCTAATGCAGCGTTATGGATGCTCTGGAACAGGGAACACACACTTGTACAGGGTCAGTGAGTGGCTGGTGACAGCCAGGGTGCCTGTGACCTGCCCACACTGTCATGACAGCAATGCAAATTACACAGCAATATTTACATCTAGACATAGATCTCCCTACCCATATGTATGGGTGGCACATACACGTGTGCATGTACAGAAGCCAGGTTAGCTGACCTCAGTCAGATCTATCTGCAATTCAGGACAGAAGAACAGAAGAATTTACTCTGCCTCAATGCTACGTAGATAATGCTTTTTGCCAGAACAGCTCACTATATTGTATGATAACTGAATGAAGCTAATTTTCAGCAGATTCTAACAGCTCTTAACTGGTAGAAATAGTTCAAGGTCTTCAAAGTATACAGTGTTGCATAGCCCCCGATTCACACATTCTGCTAATAACTGCCAGACAATTGTATTGAATTTATTCAAAAACCATTAGCCTCAGAAATTCATATTCTTCGATTCTGCCTTTAGATACATGCCATATTACACTTACATTAAGGTTAATGTGCAATGCCAATTCTTTCACAAAGGAACTGCAAATATTTGAAGCTACACTATCTCTTACTAAGGTGTCTGTTTTACAAGTTTATTGTTTCTCTCTCGCAATTCCCCTTTCATCCCTGCCCCTTCCAGGAGAGCTGGGCTGAAAAAAATGGTGAGAACATTAGAGCAAATACAGGCACATATTAAGGAAAGTATTCAAGACATTCTTTGTACAGCGTGCATACGCTACCAGCATTACAAGCATTTTTCTTTCATCTGCTCCTTCAGAGATGAGCCTCCAAAATACTTAAAAACAGCTTCATAAATATCCTTTGGAAAACCATCATCACATCTTCAGAGCACCGGGTGCGTTAAACGCCTGCCACTGAAAAATGATGTTAAAACCTGGGAGGAGTCGGAGGTGGAAGCTGAGGAGCAGAAGTACTGAGAATACAGGAATGTTTAAACAAGAGAGCCTCAGTGAGAGGCCAGGGCATGTGGGTACTTTATAGAGAAATAATACACACGTACCATTTATGTTATAAAAAAACATTACAGGTAGGCAAGCTTCTGTAATTTATCTAATACTCTTTTATATTCATGCTTCCTTAGGTTTCATGCAATTTATTAAGTTTTCAGCCTTGCCCGCAGCAAAAAGGATAAACAAAAGCAGATGTGAAACTCCCTGTTTTAAGGGCCCACCAACCTCCTGCAAAGCCAGTAACCAGCTGGCGGAAGCCTGATTGCCATCAGCTCCGCACTCACCAGTCCAGCTGCCCTCTCCTCCCACAGCAAGCTCCAGAGTGAGCCCTAAAGGGATATGCCGTGATCCTTAGCACACCCGGCAGGTCTTGCCTCTTTAGGAAGAAGTCATTCCCCTCCATTCTGGAAGATATTTGGTAGGAAAAGTGTTTTGTTGGCCAAGGGTTAAGTAAACTCCAAGAACAAAGAGCCTGGAGAAGAAGGAGGACTGGAACAACAAGGGTGACACACAGAATCATAGAACGATTTGGATTCGAAGGGACCTCAAAGCTCATCCAGTTCCAACCCCCTGCCACAGGCAGGGACACCTTCCACTAGACCAGGTTGCTCCAAGCCCTGTCCAACCTGCCCTTGAGCCCTGCCAGGGATGGATGCCCCTTAGCTGGTCACAGAGAACAATGGAATTCATGAACATTTATACAAACAGAAGGCAGAGCTATAGAGTTTGTTATTGCTCACCACGGAACAACCAAGAGGTTACATCTTCATGGCACCTTCGCTAAAAGGCTCTCACTGATATCAAACAAGAAGCAGCATCATGATAATTTGTTTGTTAGCCTTCACCATCCTCACTCACAAAAGAGGAGGTACCATGCTGGGGCACAGGAGATGCTGGAGAAGCACAGAGCACATGATGTACTCGGCTTGAGTCTGGCCAGCTCAGAGACCTGTGGAGGAAACCCGTAAGACTACTCCCATCCATCCAGGCACACCTTCAATTAAAGGCCATGGGGGTAACAGACATGGAAGACTATGATACTTCCCACTATTACATTGATTCCTCTTTTATTGATGCAGCCCTATTTCTAGAGATGGAAGCCATCGAATAATCACACTCAACAATCTTGGTTTTACCAGAGTCTCTAACCTGACAATCTAGAATCCTTGAGGTCCACAAAATGCAACTAAAATCCAACAGATTGCAGGATCTCTCACTCCTACACCCTGTTGTCTTAAAGAAATAGTTTCAGCCATTTCCTATTTTTCGCACAAATTAAGAAAAAGCCCCTGAAACCCCTTAACCCCCCTGTTCTAGTGGCTGTTTCTCAAACATTAACAGCTTCCAGATTGAAAGTCTCATAAGGCAAAAGGGGTGAGGAGGAGGAGGGGGGAATCCCAGCTCACAAGGTGCAGCTGAAAAATAACAAATGCCTTTGAAACTGGAAGGGCAACTGAGCGGCAGTGCTGCGGCGCTAGTGAGCACACACATAATGAATTGGGGATTCCCTGTGTCAAGGCCAGCTCTGAGCGCGAATTGCAGAGTTCCAGGGAGGATCAATAACTGTCAGAAGGAGAAGAAAGTGAGCACTAAATTCGCTCGCCTTTCATCTTCAACAAATGGAACAGAAAATCTGATGGATGACAGAACCTTTCGTTTCTATAGCGTTCTTGTTGAACTAAAGACTGGTGACATTGAGATGATTCTCGACATGTGCTTCTGTAGATCCAGAAGCAATTATAAAAACACAAATAAAAGAATTCCCTTTCAAAGAAGTCCCCAAACCAAAAGTGGTAATTCAGAAGGGCAGGGTAAATAAGAAATATTAATGAAAGCCCGTGCCAGTGGTCAGCCCCTAGCACGCAAGAGTGCAGAGTTTTGGAAGCATGGAGTACATTAAACACAACACACTCCTTGCCTCCCCCATAATTAAGTTAGAGATGTGAGAGCAAAAGCAATAGAGGCTGTCTGCTTAGTTTCTCTGCTTGGCAGGGCACCACACACACATGCACACAGTTTCTCCTCTCCTCCATTTGTGAAAGCAGGGGAGGGGGGAAATAAAAAAATAACAAAGCAAACAAAAAAACCCTGGATTTCAAAGAAGGAACATGCTACTGCTCAAAGGAATGCCAAAATCTCTTCTCCACCCCTTTATATTCTACTGTAGACAGTCACTCAACCCATCAGGAGAACTGTATTTTGAAACAAACAACAGCAGCACAGAAGGGAGACAGGACCTTTTGTACAATCTAACTGGCTTCTGTACCTTGACTTTCACATCAGATATTTGTTTTGGCACGTGGGCAATGGGGGAATGGGAGACATCTCTATAGACACCTTATGACACACTTACCAATTGGTGTAACAGTTCAGGGCACGGCGGTACAACTCTGACTGTGCCCCATGAATGCTGAACATCCAGTATGATAACCTACGGTGCCTTTGCCCCATACAGCATCACAAAAACAAGCCACAGGGCAAGGGAGGGAAAAGTCCCAGCAAAGAATACGTGATCAGCCCTCAACCTTACAATCTGAATTCAGCCAAAGAGATGGAACTACCCCAGACCACTGTTCAAGTGGGCTGGGGAAAAAACACTTTCCTGGAGTTTGGTCTCCTGCCCAAGTGGGTTGCTGATGTCTCCCACCACTGCAGTGAAGTATCCACAAAGGATATGCAACTGAACCCAGCTCAGAAGAGGCACCTTTCTGACACTGAAATGGCAATTTAAAAGCTTGCAAAACAAATGCAGTGACTCAACTGGGTATAAGGGCTTGGTGTAAAGTTCAGAAATCGGCCTACGCATGCTAATTCCACCTTACGGCATGTGTGCGGGAAGGCTATTCCTGCTTTCTCAGTGGAACAAAGATATTAAATGACTAGCTCCAAGACGCTAGGCTAGCTGATGGCAGAGCTGGCAATAAAGAACAACAAAACAAACCCTAGCCCTTGTGTTTTAATCCAAACAGACCACGCCACACGAAACCAAGATTAGCACGGGCTCCCAGTACCATTTAATGCCTACCACAGACTCATTGTCTTTGTGGCTCCCTAGCCAGCACCAGCTCCGCACCACACCCTGTGGTTTCCCACTGACGCACGGGCATTCCTGCCGAACCATGGCTCTGCCACCCCATCCCGCCTGGCAGCCACGCAGCCTGTGCCCGGCCAGCCCTCTGGCTTTGCTTTTTGGGAGACCAGGAGAACTGGGAACCCAACACCACCATTCTGACAGCCTCCTCGAGAACCATAGCAGATTCCCTGGGTTTTCCTCTAGCCCTGTTTCATTCATTTACTTCTTCCTTTCATTCTGTAAAGAGCCACAGCCAGTTTAACTGCTGGACATCAAGGGAAATAACACCCTTTAGATACTGCCCCTCAACCCTATCCTAGGGGAGTATCAGCAATGGCCCATCTGAAAATGTGCATCACCTAACAGAGGGAGAGAGTTGCCTGGCATCCCCATTGAATAATCAGGCAATTCTGGTATCCCAATCAAATTGTGGTTCTCAAAATGAGGCTTTATCTCCGTATGAAAGAAAAAAGGCAGCACAGAGCCATACAGGAGTCCATTCAGCCCTCCAGATGGGTACAGCTCTCCTGTCAACAGCACAACAGGAGGGAGAGCACCTCACTTCAGTGACAGTATTTCAAATCAATCTAGAATACACAAATCCAATTTTAAAGGAGAATATCTATTTTACATCTAATATGGATGCAGAACCCACAACTTCAGATTAACAGCAGCTTCCCAGTTTAGCTTAATCTGCTTTGAAATTGACATACTCTGCACTAGGCAGACACTCTTATTCTCCAATAAAAGCATCCTCACACAGGAGCTAACGTGAAGTAGCTCCTCAAGAGTAATCCCACGTGTAGCCAAAGCATTGCTTCTCACAGACTGAAGCCTCTTGCTGTGCCTTCCCTCCCTAAAAGCCATAAAAAGTTGCTGATACTGAAGGGCTGCTTTGCTTCACCTCGTAGATTAGTGCTTCATTACACAGCTATTCACAGCCTCCCCAGAACAATGAGA
Organism: Pezoporus occidentalis; assembly: GCF_034315485.1. NCBI lineage: Eukaryota > Metazoa > Chordata > Aves > Psittaciformes > Psittacidae > Pezoporus > Pezoporus occidentalis. The sequence continues at coordinate 1,502,536 of NW_026913071.1, read as the reverse complement.
TGCCACCATGAACTGAACAGAATTTTACAGTCTGGATTTTTCTCCACTGAAGGCAACTTTTTTTAGTCTCTTGGAAGGGTTTATAAAATATCCTCTATGTTAAAATAAACAGAAGCAATCAGTGTTGTCTCCAAGCAGGATCTCCTCCGCACATCTCAAATGGCTTTGCACGAAGTTTCCATCGCTCAACAAGGAGCATCTCATGAGGGCAACGCACTCCAGCTGATTGCACAATGACAGCAAGTGCCAGGAAAACTCCAAACCTAATCTGAGAGCTGACACTGACTCATTGTGTGGGCTTGGGCAAACCACTTAACCTCTCCGCATCTCAGCTTTTCTTGCCCATAAATGAGGGTAATAATACCGAGCTCCTTATTTCCCAAGGGACTGATAGGGAGCCTTGGGTTTGTACAGCACTTTGGAAACATGAAGTGCTACATAAGTGTTAAGTACCATTATCTAGAACTTCCACCGCCACCTCCACATGCGGGTGCAGCAGATGCTGGTGAGAAGTGGCCCACAGGGAAGACTCCTGTGTACTTGTTTACCCTGAGGTTTCACTGGGAAGATGTTCAAGCACCAAAAGGGAGATTTAAAGTCCTCTCCTTGCAGAAACGGGAGTTTCCCAGCACAAGGGCAGCACAGAGCTGTACAGGAGTCCATTCATCCCTCCAGATGGGTACACCTCTCCTGTCGACAGCACAGTGGGAGGGAGAGCACCTCACTTCAGTGACAGTATCTAAAATCTGTGGCAGTTCTCAATCACGCCTCCAAACACCCAACCAGAAAAACAGGAGCGTTTTCCTGAGGCCCTCATGAACCACCACCACATGCCCACATCTCCCCAGGCTGGGTCAATATTCACAGGAGAAGAATGGTAAGAAGTACCCAAACCCTTATACCACCCAGCACGTGCTCACTCCAGAAGGCAGGCAAGCAACATTCAACTCACGCTACGCGTGACTTAGCCTGTTTCTTGCTTTGCCAGCTACCTGACCTCCACAAGCTGGATTCAGGTCCTGCAAGGTGAAAGGACATGACAGTACATGACACCCAAGCTCCATGGGCTACTCCAGGCACATCCTGGAGCAAGGGTGGGTGAGAAAGTAAAGTAGATGCCCTGCTGCCTACACTTCATCAAAACCTTAACATAAGCAAATGTTAAAGATGCTGTTCATCCTAAACAGTTGAACATGCCTTGAAGAGTTATAGACACCACACGTATCTACAAAATCCATTTTCTCCTCAACATCCCTGCCCTTTCCTACCTTCTGGTTCATCTACACCAGAACACTAAATATTTGCTAATTCATAAAATCACAGAATGGATTGGATCAGAAATTACCTTAAGCTCATATAGTTCCAACCCCCCTGCCATGGACTTGGACACCTTCCACTAGACCAGGTTGCTCAAAGCCCTATCTGGGAAAATGTGGCCCTAGATACTACTTGGGGGAACTAAACAGATGCACAAATGGGCTGTGTGGCTGCAGTGGACATCTCATGAATGTGTTCTGCAATGGCACTAAAGATAGTGTTGTTCCACCTGGGGGAGTGGGGAGGAGCAGGGAAGCAGAGATCTCTCATCAGCTGTTAGATCAGTAATAAGTTCATGTTCAAATGAAAGCTGACTGTTATTCATCACTAGAAAGGGGTGGAAATTTCATAACAGCCCTAAGAAGATACTTCAAAACACTATTTTATTTCCTTCTGTGTTTATATAATGCACAAAACCAGTGCAACCTGAGCTACATTAGCATTACACTGTACTCTCTAACAAATAAGCGAAACTCATGAACAGACAAATCTAACCGCTTTCTGTGACTACACCAGCAGATGAATTTGGTCATAAGGACACTTGCCAAGACAGTGAATTTAATGCAAGCGCTGGAGAATCCTCATGGAAAATAAACTTTTATTAATTAAAGAGTATCACTCGCTGCTCAATGCAGGGAACGGAAACATATCACATGTTCCCCATCTCTGCTCAGAGGAGCTCCAACGCCAACCAGCTCAGAACTGCTGGTGGCTGATCTCCAAGGCAAAACGCTGAGACTAGAGCATAAGCAACAAACACACTTCCAAGAAAAATCACGATCTCTTTAGTGATCCTTAACTAACAGGAAGAGCAATTCATTTTGCTGCACGAATGATTAATTATAAATTATTAAATCCAGCTCTACTCAGGATACTTACCCAGGGAGCCAACTGCTCTGACATGTCAACAACTTTTGTTTTCTAAATCTCTGAAACCAGTATCAATTGAAAACACATATGGAGCCAGATTTTCCATGGATGATCTGGAGAAACCCTCCCCACTCTGGTCTTTGGAGACAGCCTTCGTCAAAGAGGACACTGCAGTTATTTTTACCCTCTTCCCTCTCTCCCATCAGTGTAGAACATACAGGGAAGCATCTGGAGAGCAACAGCTTACGTTCCCCATCCTTATCACATAGGAGAGTGCACCTCCTAACCGGGAATATCTGGGGAGAAGCCTGCCCATGAATGCAAGCTTTGCTGTGTTTCAGCGTGCAGCATCCATGGAGGAGGCAATTTCCTGCCCGGCAGGAAGGCGGCGGAGAGCCCTCAGCATCTCCCAACCTCCTGCCTGCCAGCGAGCAGCAGGCAGGGACGGCTGCGTGCAGGCAGGGGATGGGGGGCAGGGGGAGGAGGAATCTGAAAGCAGGAGAAAGTGCGGGGCTGCGAACATGCATCCGAACACAAAGCAGCCGGAGGATGCACGGATATGAAAACGGGATACATTATTATTCCATAAATTAAGTTAAAGCAACCTCAGCACATCCCAGACCTTTAATACCGGGCTGCTGCGCACCAAGCGAGTTGGCTTCCAGCCTGCAAAATGTTTCAAATTCACTCAACTGAGGCAAGACCCACGTTTTATTAAAAAAGATTTATCTTCCTGCAAATAAACCTCAACAGCTTTTGCGCCCTGAAGAAGCAACTTGGGTTTGCAGTCTCGCCCTCCTGCCGCAGCAAAACACACAGCCAGAATCTGATGAGTAAAGAATTACCAGTTACAGCTTTCTGAACCTTGCCCACGTCGGGCTGGTATGCAACAGGTTCCAATGTTTGTTTTTATAATAAATAAAGCAAAAGTAGGATGAGACAATGAAGCTCCTCGTCTCTCCTCTGCCTCCTTTGAAGATGCTTTTTGGAGACTTCAGCAGAATTGTCAAGCGGTTAATAAAATAAAGGGCATTCCCTATCTCACATTTCAGCCTCTTCCAAATCATCCAGACAGCCTTAAAATACCCAAGTTTGCCTGTCAGCCATTTAATGAAGAAATACTCATAAAAATTAAAATGTAGCCCCCCCCCCTCATTTTTCCTTTTTCTTATGTATCTCCTGGCCTGCTGCATAATGTGATTTGTCCTGATAAAAAGCAAAAACCCAAAACAAAACCAAAACCAAGTTTTCCAGGCAAACAGCAAAACTTAAAACCAAGTTAAAGCGGCATAAAGCCCAACTTGAACAGCAGACAAGTATGCAGAGAACAGCGTGACCTTTCTTATCACCCACTGACATGCTTAATCATTTCCAAACAAGAAAAAATGCTCTTTTCTGCCACTTCTTCATTCTGCAAGCACCTCCGGCGCCTGCGTGGCCGGTAAAGAGTTAAATCTCCCACTATCCCCTGCTGCCTGCGAAAAATCACTGAAACAATTGAGACATTGTCCAGTGAACAAGACTCCCAGGGACTGACATTTTTGTTTATGTCCCAGTTCTCAGCCTGTCAATTTTCACTCCCAACGCTAAAAGCCCGGCTTGCCCCAATACAGTCTGCCCTCGGCTGAAAAGGCTCCACTTCATTTATTTTATTAAAGCTATGGCGTGTTTATGATTCAGAGCTCTCCCCATCTGAGGACCTGTTGGTCCCATCCCCCTTGCCTTTCCCGCTGCCCTGCAATAGCAACTTCCTAACTCCAAGGAGGCTTTGCAATGCCTTTCACAGAGCCACTGCCAGGAAAGTAACTGTGCTTAGGTTCAACATCGATATTCACATTGTGCTGGGGTATGAAATGCGTATTGCTGTACTCTAGTCCCTTAAAATAGCCTTTGATTATTAACGGGGGTAGGGTTGAGGGGAAGGGAGTTGGGTGCTAAGCCAGAGTGGCAGGAACTTCAAAAACAAAATTAAGTAAAAAGAAAAAAAACACATCCATTCCCAACACCCAGCAGCAAACTAGAAAATACACGTAATGGAGTAAAACAAACATCTTGGAGCAGAGCGGTGTTGTCTCGGCTGCATTTCCTGCCTGCGTTTCCATAATGACCGGAGCGTCAGGCCCAAAATATATCCCTTTCCTTCACCCCCGCCGTCCTCCCCCCCCTCCCATTCCCAGCACTTTTTTTTGTGTTACGCTCTCAATGCTTTATCTCCATGAAAAGCACACACAGCGGTCACCAGCGTTTCCTGTTTGCCGAGTGTGCTTTAACTATATCACACCCTCCGCCGCTGCGCTGGAATGCACAGCATATGGCATTGTGAAAGGGTTTACTGTCGAATAATGGCAGCAATGCAGTCCTGCTGGTTTATATCAAACCCTGTCACTCTCTTCACGGAGGTCCCTCTCGTGCTCTCCGAGAGGCGAGGTAAAACACACACACACACACACACACACACACACACAATTTTGAGTCTCACATAGGACATCAACAGAAGCCCAAATGGACCAAGCCTTGCAAACTCAAGACAAGGAAGACTGCAACTTATGAAGTGGTGAGTTGCAGTCACTCGTGATTTGTTTTGAATCTTAGTCCCCAAAACATCTACAGGATCCTTTTATGGATAGACAATAGAGCTGTTAGAAATGCTTTAGTTCCTCACTGTGATTCCTACAGGCACAGCTACCATGGGCTGGAGAACAGCTATGTGCCCAAACCCCTCTTTCTCCAGGTTGGCATGGCTGTCAGTCTGAGCAACCGCTTGAGCCCCATCCCAGAGCACAGCTTCATCTTCCCCTGCTCTCAAAATCCAGAACTCATACATTTGGTTATGTACGTATGGAACACATCCATGGGAAAGCCAAACACACACCACCACCACCTCTCACTTCAGGTCAGAGTTTCAAACCTGCATTTTCATTTAATTGCTTACAGGTTTATTTTTGTGGCTTTTTTATTTTTTATTTTAAAGCAACTTTAAAAGAAGTAGACTCACAAATAAATAAAATAAAGTGCTGCTTCCAACTGCAGTCAGGTTTAGCTAAGATGCTCACAAAGGTTATACTTCAAAGTGCTTTTGTGCAGATCTTGAAATGCCTTCCCATGCCCAGATGCATTCGGGCAGCAGACGCTGAAATGAGTAGCAATATTTTAAAGCCCATTGAAATGCATCCATCCACCCTCTCTTCATAAAAGGAAGCCTTACTTAACAGGCATTTATTACTGCTGAACTAGGGTTGAAAGTTCAGTGTCCTTATAGACCAAAATTATCAAGATTTCTGAGTTTGCAGCCCACGTTTAAGTCCTAATGAGCTATTGTACCACACTCACTGCTATTAACTCTTTGATGTCAGGAACCCATGTTTCTCTTTTAAACACCTCACAGATGTCCAAGGGAAAAAGTGCAGAGCTCACCTGTGCTGAGGACAGGTGAGCAAATGTATGGTTTTTTGCCTTTAGTCCCCCTCCAGCAAAATATGCAAAGACAACTACAGCATCAAATATGCATGCCAAAGACAGGCTAGCCTACCAGTTCGGACTGTGAACATGGAGTCAGGGGAGCCGTACATCGCTCCCAGCTTTGCCATGATCTGCTATGCAGCACAGATTACCTTTCTGGGAAGGGGACGTGAGCATACGGTGCCCATCACACCATATGCATATAGCAGTCAAACCGATGTTGTGTCTTGCACTGAACAGCCCCATCTCCCCTGGATCTGAGCCATACAGAGCAGGGACAACTACCCACTTTTCTGAGGGCAGCTTGTCTATTAGATCCTCTTAAATACAGGTAACAATAAAGCAAAAATGAAATTAAGTGGTACCAAGTGCTTCAACCTGCTCATTTCACAACCACAGCAGTGAAATGCAATGTCCACAGGGACACACCACCATCAGGTTTGGACGGTGCTTGGGAAAAGAAGGGTCCATAATTTTCCATCCCCAACTAAGGCATCCAATCCCAACCATCAGCAAATAGGAGCATGATGACGCCTTAACACAAGAGTCATGAGCCCGGCTCAGTGCCCAGGCAAGGAGCAGCTGAGTCGGCCAGAAAGTGGACAAGGTGCCAGCATTTTGGCCATTCTCCTCTGCCAGCAGTGTTGGGGCTCATCCCCCACATTTTCTCACCATTTACTCATCCCACAGATACCTCAGCACAGCGATCTGAAGTGGACAAACAATTGCCTACGCAGGAACACAGCTTAACAGGGCATCTACAGTGTGAGCGGACATCCCTGGACGTGCTCTGGGCATGATGAGCCCAACAAGTTACTGCAGGGCGAGCTTCACCAAGGTTTACAGCACCTTTGCAACTGCTTAGAAACACGCTCAGCTCTGGACATAGACACAAGCAAGTTCACCTTCAGTCCAAATGGCATCTGTTACCTCACGTTTACCCCTTAGGCAGCAGTTGTGGAGCAACCAGCGTGCCTCAGATTTACACCAGAGCTTATCCCAAGGTAACCCTTCCTGGCCATCAGAACCCTTTAATGAGGAATGAGAAGCAGGTTACTTCACGTCCAGTAAACGACTTCCCTCCAAACAGCTCAGCATGCCTGAAAAGCACTGAGATGGGGAGTCAACGTGGAGCAGCTACAGCTTTAGCAATGCAAACCCTTGCTTGCTTCATATTAATTAACCATGTGGACATGCCCAACATGCAGCGACAGAAGTTCTGCCGTCAGGGAAAACTGCACTACAGCCATTTGGGGTTTTCTAGTGGTGCTGCTTCCATTCAGCTGCTTGGCAGGAGAAGCATTCATGGCCATAAATGCACAGTAAGGAAGTCTGGAGGCTTTCAGGTCCTTTCACTCTGCTCTCCTCCGTAAAATACTATTCCCTTAATACAGGGCGGTCACATCCCCATAACACACAACATGGACATTACAGTGCTCTGCAGGCATACAACAGGGAAGAATTTTGTTGTTTTGCCTTTCCTCTCCCAGACATTATCCTTCCACCCAGGGGAGAAGACCATGGAGAGATTTTATGCATTTCCCAGTGGGCAGATGAGCAACAAGAGACCAAAACCTTCCTTCAGGGTTTCTCCTCCTATAGCCATGGCAAGAAATACATCACTGCAATGACAAGCTCCAAGGGAGAAGAGCTCAGGACACAATATTCCGTCTCTCCCTCCATTCCTTTTCTCAGTACTTGGTAGCTGGGGACAGGCAGAAGCCACAACATCTCTCAGGAAGGGGCTTTATCTCATACAAATCTTTTCCACTGCTCCAACTCAGAAAAGTGACACTATACAAGACAATACTTAGAGCACACATTTAAATGTCGTCCTGAACATGGATGGACATCGGCTCACGTTTAATGATTTCTTGAATCAAGGCCTAAAAAGTAAAAAGGAAGGGGAAGGGGAAGCTAGTTTCCACAGTAATAGTAGTTGAGAAGTCTTTGAGTCCTGCCAACAGGAAAAAAATGCGTGGCAGAGAACTGCTCGCCTCTCCTAGGAAACCAGCACAGACCCAACTCTTTCTGCAGGGTAGCAATGCAAGGCCGAGGGACACCCTCAGGGCCTTAATTTGAACCCTTCCTCTTGTATACACACACATAAAGATTCAAACCATTCATGCCCAGGACCCACTACCAGCCTATCCCCCATTACGTATGTAGCATTCCTACACAGGCAAGTCTGGCTGCAGAGCTTCTGCTTGCTGGGCTAGAGGAAGGACTGATTTAGCTGCCCTGTTCTGAGAGATGACACGCAAGGTACATCTGACACAAAGACTCATGGATACATGGGGTCCTGGCAGCACTTAAATAGCACCATAAGTATCTTTCCTGTAAGGTCTGATATATGTTGGGATTTCACGTTTAGAAATCAAATTTTTGCTTGGTTTTCCTGTGGGGCTGCAGGTTTTTTGCATGCCTCTAGAATGCAGAGGAATTTGAAAAACTGATGATTTCCACAACTTGGGAAAGTTACTTTACATCTATCTGGTCACACTGGTGAAACAGAGGAGTGAGCAATGCATCGTCAGTTCGGGAAAGTGCTGAATGATTTTGCTCACTGGTATCTATCACGGACAAGTTAAAGTGCCCTGGAACCACTCCCTGTTACCAGCTTACTGTGTATTCAAAACCAAAGTCTGGTTGACAAGAATTTCTAGCTTTGTTTTGTGAAATTAGGCACAGAACATTGCTCAGAGAGAGATCAGGGGTGCAACATTGCTTATGAAGGCATCACTCCTTGTTACCTGCAACATCTCTAACTCTCCAAAGGCTTGCCAAAATGGGTCTGCCCCTTGCCAAATAGGTCTATACAGGACGAGGAGAAAGCATCCTTCCTTCTCTTTACACAACGGCTTACTGAGCAGCTCCAGCTTCTTCCGTAGAAGAGAGTACAGATGTCTATACTGTCCAGAAAGTGAAGTATCCATGAATAATCTAATGTCAAACCACATGAACTGGTGAGAAGAGCAGTAATTCTGGGTTTGAGCAATTTCGCAAGCAAATAGTCCTGAGCCCAGCAATGCCAGCTTCCTTCCTTTCTTTTTAATGATAAATATGTGCTGTTTTCTTTACTACAGCACCTGGACACAGTATACAGACCTTGTTCAGACAGAAAATAGGAGGTTCCTATTCAAATGGGCTCGTCTGCACTGGGAAGGTTTTATGTGAGGGCTCAAGTGTGAATTGAAAAATGCAGAACAACTATTTCGAATTATCTCTCCGTGTGGACACTGTTATTCAGCACTAAGAGTTTCTTTGTGAGATTTAGCTTAATCCGTTTCCAAAGCAGATTAAGCTAAACCACACAAAGGACCTCTTACTGCTGAATAAGAGTGGCTGCATGGAGAGATAATGAGGAATAGTTATTCTGAGACAGCTACTTCGACTGCATATTTGGGCTTTGCTGCTCTGCATCAACAAGCCCAAAGCCATACTGGAAAGGGAAGACTGGTTCTAGAAATTTGGGAACAAACAGTGCTGGGGCTGGACCACACCATTAAACCTTCTGCTCTACACATGATGGCTGCTCCTGCTCCAGTCAGCACGGGCTCTGGCTCCAAAAGAGGCTGCATTATTCAATACCTGCTTCTCTCAGCTCCAGATTGAATCCAGCCACAAACTTCATCTGCAGACAGGGTGCGCAGGGAGAAGGACCTGCGGCGAGCGGCCCTGCCAAGTCTGCCACCCTCGGTACGCATCATCTTTGATCTGACAGGCTCACCCATCTGGCTCTCCAGCATCACCCGGTGCTGCTGCGGCTCTTTGCCCACTGCCAAGGCCGAGCTGCCACGCACGGCTGCTGCTCTGCAGTCCTCGTGCATGCTCCGGGCTTTGGGGATGGACCGTCTGCACTCTCTCTATCCCTCCTGGCACAACAGCCCTGCTGAAGGAGAGCTGACAGCTCACCATTATTTCATTTTAGGCCCATGCAGGTCCCTAGAAGTTAATCTAATATGCATGCTCCAGTGTAACATAAACTGCCACGTGATTGAATCCAAACACAGCTTGGGCTTCTCTGTGCAAAAACACTCCTTCCTAAACCATCTTCCCAGTGTAGGTTTCTACCTTGAAGTGGTGCTTTCTGCAGCTTTACTGTATCCTGAACTAGTCAGGAAGGGACAGAATTTAGGGACTCATATTTGCATCGCATTTGGGACATAGCAGGTATTTGATAAACAAAAGATACAAGACGCAGTAGATGTACTTCCTGAAGTTCCCTACCCTGGAGGCAGCATAGTTACGTCTTTCTTAAGGATCTCTGATGAGCAAGCTTTTGGCTTGCTTCCCCCTCACCCAGAAGGTTCCAATACTCAGATATGTCAGAGAGATAGACCAGATATATTTTGGTGTGCCTCGACAAACCAAAATGACAAATCTCGGGGCTCCAGCTCAGGAGTAGAAGCTACAGCACAGCCCCCCCAGGGAATCAGAACTGGTGCTGGTTCACCACAGAATCCTGGGCTATAAACCTGTTGTTTCAGGAAGAGCTGCTAAGCCGTCCCTAGTAATGTCAGACAAGCCTGGGAACACTGCAGCCACCTCAAGGTAAGCCACCCCAGCACCCATGAGGCAGCGCCTTTGCCAGCATCACGGACCAGGTTCTCCCAAGTCCAAGTGCATGATTCACTAGAAACAGATGCTCAACAGATTGCACCAAGCAGATCGCAACACCCCTACATCGCTGCCTTCTCCTGGAGCAACACTTAGGACTGCCAGCCCCTACAATTCTATAGCCAGTCTAGCAGTGTCTGCTATTTTTCTTAAACCGTGGTAGACTTGAAGCCATGTGCTTAGAGAACCTCGGCCTTAAGCACACAGCAAGCTCCTGAACTGCTATAGAGAAAAGTTTGAGAACGAGCAGAGTATACCCTGCAGGCTCAGGAACAAGAGAACAAATAAAGAGAATACAAAATGTATTATTTAAGAAACAGAAAACAAACAAGAACACCACACACAAAAAAATCCCCACCAATCCTCATGATCTTTTGAGGCCTGACTCATGATCCTAGAACAATTGGGGTTGGCAGTACTACACATGTCACAGCATTTATTCACAGCTGAAATACCCCAACATCCAAATACTTCAGAGTTCTTGGAGCTACTCACAGATCTCCTGACTACAGCCAAGCGTGACAATTCATCCCAGCTGCCAATCCAGCCCCAAGGTATCTTCTGAAGGTGCTTTAGTGCTGACTTATGTTTGCAGAAGCATTAAATTCCTGCTCAGTTCACAGGAAGAGGTACAAGCTTGCACATTTCCCCTATCTTGGCATTAAAGCATAGGGACTAACTCCAGTACCTAAATCAAGAGCAGAGGACCGACATCGTGCCATGGAGTAAACACAAAGACACAAAGCAGCCCCCTAAAAGTCTGAACTATTTTGCAAACACACCACATTACCAAGTGAATTACTTTTAAGGAGCCCACATTTCTTCCGTGCTCTACACAAACCAAGTGCTAGGTTTCCCATTCATATTTAGTGAGTACTGGATATAATGCGTGTGTTTTATAGGAATCCATCCAAAACAATTTTATTGGGCTGCTGGTAGGCAAATTCTATACTTAGCCCTAAACATTCAGGTTGGAACAGAGATTTTTTTTAAACACAACCCATCCCAATGAAAAAATCAAAAGGAATTAGTGGTGAAAGATTTAGCCACAAAATTCTCAGCAAGTTTAATTTGTTCTGTGGCTTAATTCCATGCAGCTCTGAAAATTCAGGACAAGACATCTGCACACTTCGGCCATGCATTAATGAAATATTTTGTTTACTTTGCAACTGCCAAAGCAATTAGCCAAATAAAGTATAGAGCATTTAAAAGGAGAGAGTCACTGAAGGAGATTTCCAGTTAAGTTTGCATGGATATTTCTGCAGTGTGAGTCTCCAGGATTTGAGAGCTGGCCCCATGCACCAAGGTCCATGACCTACATGCCAGCAGGGACTGTTCAGACACACCTCTCCCTCCCCGTGTGTGTGTGTCCCTCTTAATGCCAGGTGTTGATATGAATGATATCCAACTCCTTACTCCCAAAACACCACTATGTTCCTGCAACTCAACAGTCTTCATACTCAAAGGATCTCCCTGCAGATCTCCAGGGAACAGGGTGCCCCCATCATGGGCACACACAGCCTGAAATCCAAGAACATCCTGAGGTTACTGCAGAGGAAGAATAGCCTCTCTGCAACAAAATACTTAAACAAAGCAAGAGCTTGAAAAACCCTCTTGGGGCACTGCAAGTGGAATCATAGAATCAATCACAGAATGGTTTGGGTTGGAAAGGACCTTAAGATCATGCAGTTCCAACCCCCCTGCCACGGGCAGGGACAACTCACACTAACCATGCCATCCAAGGCCCTGTCTAACCTGGCCTTGAACACGGCCAGTTCCAAGATTATGCTTCCAGATGGCTTCCCCATACATTCAGAACCGAGCATGATGTACCCCACTTCTGGCCTGTTTGAAGGGACACTTGGTGACTTTTAAAAATCTAAGATAAACTTAGTATTTGTATCTCTTTCTACTTTCAAAGTGTGTAAGCACAAACCACATAAGACAAAGATATTAGGGACTAGGCAGGACAGAATGCACAGCTTCAACTCCAGCCACTCCAGGAAATAACTCCTGATCCCTCCAAGCCACCCTGCGGTCCCAGACACCCGCTGTCCACGCACATAGAGAGGCTGAGAACAGAGAGTACGTTTCAGATAGATTTGCCTTCAGTTTTGCATGTCATATTATGTTTTGAAAACACATTTTTACCTCCTTAAGCAAAAAAAAATAGCTACACTACTGCACAGTGACTCTTTGTTCTTGTGGATTCAGTCTACTTTATGGCTGTGTTCATTACATATTAGAAAACCCAGGCTGAACACAAGTCCTCCCCCCAAGGTAACATTTACATTGACTTCAAAAGGCCTCCCTGCAGAAGAAAATGAGGGATTTTTTTTAAACCTTTAACTATTTTGTGAGAAATATACTGTACCAAACCACCACCATTTTGGGTTCTGAATGGTTTTGCCCTGTGCAAAGGACGCTAAAAGCAAGTCTCTGTGTAGCTGAGACAGCAGGAGGCAGGATCCTGGGACCAGTCTTTCACCTATACTCCTGCCCAAAACAGGCTACGGCTTAGTCAGAGTATTTACTTTGCAGAACAGGGAAGAACAGAACTAGTTTTCTCCTTAAGGTAGTAGGAAGGCATGCACAGATACAAAAGGAATGGATGGAGCTGAAGTGAGCAGATTCTCAAGGTCCTTGCACACACATACCATACTCATTTTCAAGTGCCTGTCCACACCATAACAGAGAGTTTCCATGGGAGAATCCCACTCCTAAGGCACCCAGATCTCATCCCTACCACCAGCATGTGTGGAGCAGATCAGGTGCATGCTGAGCAGGGATTTCAGGACAACTAGCAGCCTATCTGCTCAGAGGAGCGCACAAGGCACCCAGCTGGAGTCTGCTTTACACCCAAAAACTTCCTGCTAAAACTGTTCTAAAAAGTCTTAATATCTTCAATGAAATCAAAGGTCAGGGGAAAAAAAAAGAGAGGGGAAATAACCATAAAAACCCTTAAAAAAAAATCTCAGCCTCTTAATAGTGCTATCTGCAGGCTGAATTCAGGATTTTGACCTAGCAAGCTTAATAGCATACTATTAAAACAATTTTTTCCCCCAGTTTTCTTTCACCTTTGGACACAGATAAGCAGCATGACTGTGCCAGAGCAAGATGCAAGAGTCTTACAAGACGAGTGAAGCACCTAAATGCAAATAAATGCACTGGTCTCAAATGGAGCCTCATGCTGTACCTTCCTCAAGACATGCTGAACATAATTTCAGTTTAATATTCTGTTTCTCATTATGGGCCTTGGAGACTCTCTCAAGCACCATGAAAAGCAGAATTAACCCAGCCCTCAGCACTGGGGGCAATCCAGCCAGATTATTCATGCTGGTCTTTTGCTTCGATTTTTGTAGTCTTAACTTAATGTTCTTAAATCTGAAAGGAGAGCGGCTGACAAACAGTACAGACTTTACTTAAGGCATTACAGACAGCCATGTTCTGCAGCCTTGAGTCATTAAGGTAAGAACTCGCACTGAAGCCAAGGGGGATTTCATCGGTGCTGGGTGTAAAGGCTGCAGCCCCGACATGGAGCTCATGGTAGTCACAGCCAAGCACTGAGAAGGAAGAATGTTAGAAGAGGAAAAAAGAACAGAACAAGGAGAGGAGTAGGGGGGGGGGGGGAGAAGGAAGGAGGGGAAGGAAGACACACACACACACCCCACCACCACCACCACCCCCTTTTCTCTTTGTAATTTAGCTGCAAAGATTAGCTCAAATCCTGATTTTGGAGACAGGGAAAAGATAAGAAATCATTTGCAGGTGTTAGCATTTTCCTACACATCTTCAGGGCAGCGCAACTCATTTCAAGCTGAAAAACTGGCATAGGTACACTTGGCGGGTAGACAAGACACAGCAACGTGGGTGGAGAACCAGTTTCTACCCCTCCAAGTTGCACTCACACGGAAACATCGGCATGTCCATGGAATACCCCTCACTGCTCCATAAAGAGATTAATTACGTTTCTATGTATGCAGAAACTGGTGTAGAGCCTCATGCAAGAGCAGCCGGGTCCCAGGTGCTGCGGGCAGGCAGAGCAGTGACACCAGAGAAGCCTGACGCATCCCAGGCCAATTGGCATCTGCAGCCACATCATCCTCCCCTGAATGCCATTACCTGCTCTAACTTTGTTTACCAAGAAATAAGACCATTTTCACTCCACAGAATTAGTGTGGCCTGGGGCAGACGCCAGGAAAAAAAGGGTGGAAAAAGCTGCCCCTTATTTATTTATTTTAACAGAACAAGGCAAAACACTTTACTGCTAGAAATAAACATTAAACCTGCAGAAGCACCACCCCCCCCTTGCCAAAAACCCCACTGCTCCCTCCCTTACTGCCTCCTCCACCTCCTCCCCCTCCAATATTGTAAGTAGCACAAAAGATCACATTACAAATGCCAGCTGTGGCTCTTTTGGAAGGTGGCCTCCATCTCGGAGGTAGTATATGTTCCTCACAGCCTAAGTGGTTGCTATGGTAAATATGCTTTTTATTGAACAGCAGAGCGAAACAGCTTTTAAAGAGACCCATAAGAACCCCATAAATGGTCAAAATACAAGGCAGATCAACCTCAGCCTCCCTGGAAACAGGTTTCTCTATTTTCCAAAATGATTGTGGTTTTTGAACTCTGTTTTTTTTTGTGTATTTGGGTTGTCCATTCATCTCCACCTCACCCACACCCAAGTGGTGGGGATGGGATCCCAGCCAGCCCCCCACACCATGAGTTGCTTCGGCTCTTAAAGACTCTCCTGCATAGCAGGAAGCTTTAGGGACAGCAGATGCTCAGCACTGAAGCACAGGTGATCCCCAGAAAGCTACCAACCAAGCTCAGCCTGCTCTCCCAGGCTGCAACCAGCCAGGACAAGCCTCCTGCTACCTCCCCATTGTCTCCTACAAGCCTGACACCATTCCATCCTGCCAGCCCCAGGAATGCTCCTATCCTGTGTGCTGGTCCTCCAGCACAACAGTGAAAAAAAAATATTAAAATGAGAAAGATACTTTAGTTCATTTTTCATTAAGATGACAGCATGTTTTGATGGCTGCAGAGTTCTAAATAACCAGACAAACGTATTTTTCCTGACCTACCCCTCCAGTGATGGCCCAAGTGGCCTTTCCAAAGAAGGAAAAGCAAAGTCATTCTGAGAAAGTGAGGCAACCAGCAACAACTAGGCAAATACCAGTCTTGTTCCCATCACTCTCTGCCACACTGAGGCATGGTTTAGAAGCTGTGGACTCTAAAGGATAGGAAATCGATTTTCTTTTAAAGCAAAAGGCACTCATAGCAATGGGCTGACAATTCTCAAGTTAAAGAGACAACAATGGAAAAAAGCAGCTTTTCAAAACTGTTGAGTATGATTGGAGATTTCAAACAAAACAAACGTGTCTTGGATGATCTACCAGCTACAGCAGCTTTAGACTGTATAGCAAAAGACAAAGAATGAGCAATGTTTCTTTTTCCTGGGATTCACCTTATCATCCAGTGGTTATAAAAACATTTTAAAAAATCATGTAAAACTTGGAGAGAAAGTATTTCAGAAGAAATATTCCAACCCATAATGTGCCGACTTCTCCAGAGGTAAAGCTCCCAGATGAACACTCGGAGCAAAGATGCTCCTTAACATCAGACGGCACTGACACCAGCTATATAGGTGAGGATGGGCCAATGCATACCATCCCCCTTGCATAACACCATATGAACAAACAGCTTCCTTTTAGACCTTTAGGGAATAAAGCAAGTAAAATAAACCCCCCAAGTCCCTCTCATGCAAATTTGTATTGATATTTCAAACCCAACATTTCTTTTACAAGAGAAGCAAATTTAACCAAAAACTGAAAAATTAAGCAGTTAATAAAGCTATTTTTTGCAACGTTACTCATTATAGAGAGAGTTATATTTTGCAGGTAAGTAGTAAACATCTGAATCACACTTTGTTCATGGGAAGTGATCACAACATAAAGCAACGTGCTCTGCTGAGCTTGGTTCTGCTGAGCCTGCACCCAGGTAAAATACTGCCCAACTCTCACAAACTTACTTTCAAGATTTTGCAGCAAGACAAGATTTTCCTTAGTAAAGGCCATAGAACAGGCTTGGGTTTTATTCTTTTTTTAATGCTTTCCAAAGTGTCTCTTCATTCTCTTCAGTTCAACACTGCCTGATGTGTAAACCAGCCTCACTGGACTCCACTGCCACTAGTTAATTCTGCAGTGTGCAAATTTGGAGTGTTTTCAACTCTGCTCTCCTATGAGGCACATGAACAGCAATTTCATGAACAGCCCAGCAACAGCAAATGCATTCCCTCCTTTTACCATGGGCTCATAAGGGACTTTGTTTGAAGTATTTCTCTTTTAGTTTGTACAAAAGAAAACTGATGACAACCAATGCCATTAATGTCAAATGTCAAAATGTTTTTATAAACAAAGGAAGAACATCTTTCTGCATTTACTTACAACAATGTGTGCTGGAGATGGAGACCTAGCATCCTTGAGGGCTTGTCTACTCTGAAGGCTCCCTGCCTGAACATCAAGCAGTGGCCATTTCATCTGCAGATACTGGATGGAGGAAACAAAAATGGGAAAAGAAAAATGAGTTCAGAAAAGAAAGGCAAAAAAAATAATAATAAAATAAATCTTAGGTAATATGGTTAAAAGATATAAATTAAAACTAATGCAAAAAACTGAAACAAAACTTAAGACAAGTTTGCATGTTTGCGGAGACAAAAATCTGCGCAGAACACTTGATTTTGTACCACTGCATTACACTCCAGGAATAAGAAAATAGAGCAGATTGCAAAGACAATATTACACTGATTTTACTAATCATAACAAACCTAGAAGCAGAATAAAACCTACACAGAAACAAAATACCAAAACCATGAAGAGGATGGGACAAGGGAGGGGAAGGTGGATTATCGGTCTCAGGAGAGAGAATACAAGTATTGCGGGTTAAGAATATGATCTCATTATTTAATGGGTCATCTGTCAGCCTTCTTTCAACAAATGCACGATGTCAACTCCTCTGGCTTCCCAGCACTTTAGAAGCCTTAAAGCAGAGGTCTACCCCAGAAGGACTGAGCACTGCTGGGTCTTCACACCTATTTTCTCTACTTTTTACAGTTTCTGGAAGTTACCATGCATTATTTGCCTCTTGCTTATCTTCTGTCAGACAACCCTTAAGGGA
This sequence comes from Pezoporus occidentalis, assembly GCF_034315485.1. Taxonomy (NCBI): domain Eukaryota; kingdom Metazoa; phylum Chordata; class Aves; order Psittaciformes; family Psittacidae; genus Pezoporus; species Pezoporus occidentalis. The sequence goes on along the minus strand of NW_026913071.1, from coordinate 1,485,091 downwards.
CTTCAGAGTGTAACTTATTCAATTACAAGGCCAAATTTGATAAGCTCTCTCATTGATGATGTCCAAAACAGTACAGCCTGGTACACTCAGGCCCAGCTGTGCCGGCCAGGCACTCATGGATAGACACAACTTCTTCTCCTCACTGTCATCAGCAGATAGGCTGAATACACACAGGCTGCAAGTCCACAGCACAAAGGGGTGTTGATTCAGGAGCAAAAGAAAAGCTTGACTGCATTTCAAGAAGGAGCAGAACATTCCCACATATTTAACCAGCATCAAGTATCCAGTAAAACCTCTGCTCTCAGGTATGCATATCCTCTCACTAAACTCACTAGAGGAGCCATTGCAACCCAGCCAGGTCACAAAGCAGAGCCCAAACCTTCCACCGAACAGGTGAAGTCTCGAGCTGGTACCCAGATTGCTGCATCAGAAGTGCTTGATTCTGACCAAGAGCAGCCCCACAGAGAAATTAGTTAATCCAAACAGACTTCTGCACAGTACACCTAAACATAACTTCAGATCAAGCTTTTCTCTCTGCACGGTACTTCACTGTGCCAGTTCAGCATAGTGTTAACATGTGATGTCTGAAAGCCCTGTATTGCGCTGGAAGAAATATGTACCACCACATACCTTCAGCCCCCTCCCAGCAGCTGTACACATAGATCAGGCCACTGCTGTTAAGCAGATCCTGTTTAAGCACTAGACTCTGGTTGATCTAACAGACCTACTCCTAAAAAATAGCTACATAAATGGTTATGGTTACCCATTCCTCCTGGCTTTTATTTATTTTTAGTCAGAGTAGCCTTGAGGTAGAACCGCACACAAACAACCCACCACCACTGCAGGCGAACAACAGGAGCTGTATCTAAATCTCCATGAAGGAGGGAAGGAGATCTGGTTCCATGCTTTCAGCACATCACTATCACATTTGCTCACGCATGCAAAACATTCACTAGCATGCAAGGCCTCTTTGCTGCAAGACCCTGGGCACCGAGGTGACCAGAAGTCACCGAGTCAGCAGGAGGCTGCATTACCAATTCCCATCGCTTGGAGGGCCTGAGATTTCTGAGCTACTGGAATGCAAATAAACAAAACCCATACTCTGGATTTGCGCCCCACACAAGTTCCTCAAGTTCCAAGAAGCCCTGATTTTATTCATCTTCACATTTGGGATTTGTGCAATGTGGACCAGAATGTTTCAGCACTTCTTAAAAACAAGAAATAAACACCAAACAAACCAGAACTAGTCTACCATAAAGTGACATTTCTAACTCTGTAACTCAATTGCAAGCCTCCAGATATTTGATCACTTGCATCAAATCCCTGCTCTTCAATGTAGCTGACCACAACATAAATTTTAAAGTTGAGATGATGTTAAAGTAACTTTCTAACCCTTTGTGGTTTCAAAAAAAATGCTTAAAAATGCAACCCAAGTGCGCAGAAAATGCAACCAAAGCTTAATCTGACTGAGAGCTTCTTAACTTGAGGGGAAATCTGGTACGCTTCAGATTTGCAGATGGCACGATTAAACAAGTCAACTGCTAGATTTTTAGAAGTCCATCAGTTGTCTTAGTGATCATAACCCCACCACATAAAGGCAGGGTATGAGTTTATAGAAAGGGTCCTGATGGGTCACAGCTGCTACTGCTTCCTCAGGTTTTCCAGCCAGCTAGTGAAGTATTTATCCCTTCTCCCAAGGAAAATGTCCTCGCAGCATGTGTACTTCATGGTACATGACTGTGTTTCAAATGCTGCAACCATTCTGGAGAGTGAGAAGTTTGCTGCTACCACAGCTAAAGCACTTACAAGAACCTGCCAGCTCAAACAGTGGCACTTCAGGAAATGGCCACTAAGCCATTACCCACCCAAATAAACCAACCACCCTCATTTTTCCATGACCACTTCATGGTCACGAGCAACCCTGGAATATTCCTACAACCATGACAACCCATGAAGGAGCCCAGGTCAGCAGCTGTCCTAAAAACACAAGCCAGGAAACACGAGGGCTTCTCGGAGACTGGCCCAAGGGCAGACTGAGGCACTGAAAGAGCAGCATGAGCAAGCTCACATGAGACCCCATCCAGTCACTAATTATTACAGGGATTATAAAGCCTTCAGGACTGTCAGTTCTGCTGGTTTTTACTAGCAATAAATTCCCTTATAAGAAACAGAGCAAGAGCTATGGTTGCTTCTGCTCCACCTCGATCTCACAAGAGCCCATGCTTTCAGCACGGGTGCTCCCACACCAGGCTGACCAGTTTAATTGCAAGATGGAAGTTGCAGAAGTTCTTACTGCTACTTTCCTTTTCTGCTTTTAAAACCCTTTAGTCTGAGCTCCCAGTGAAGTCCTTCTTTTAACCCTGCCTGGCAAAGAGGATCCAGAAAGTCTTACAGAGCAACAGAAAAGGTAGCCAAAGCTGTTTCTCCTCTTGGACATGCACATGAAGCCTAGGAATGGCCCAAACTCAGCGGGCTCAGTTTTGCACAGACATAGCTTCCATTTGCACCAGTGGCTAACACACCAGTGGGGGAAAAAATACAAGTAAAATAAACAGTCCCCATGGAACGCAGTAACACGCAAGGGTCAACAAAGCAACCTCCATGAGCTCTACCAAGTGGCCAGGATCCAGAACAGCATCCCATCCCCACTAAGGGCGAGATGTTCTGTCTGTCAGATAAACAGAGAGGGCCAGAGCCCGCAGCCAACGCCTGCATCATGTTAACGAACCCACAGCTTCAACTCTGTAAAAGAAAAGAGTCCAATCTGCTGGTTTCAAAACACCAGCCCCGTTGATAAAGTATGAAATATTAGCATTGTTTAAGGTGACGAGCTCGACTCAAGGCCTCCCCATCCAAGAATTGTCATGCCTGTAACACAATATTGATGTGGTGGCTTATAATTCTTACTTTACATAAAAGCTTCATTGTGTGCCAAATTCAATCTCCACAGGCTACCTGAGCCACAGATTTTTACAAGTCTACATTTCAGCGCTGTGAGTCTACAATACACATAATTTTCAATTATGTTAGGGCAGAACAGGATCACTGCCTATATAACATTACTGGTTGGAGGAAATGAGACTCAGCCCTACTGCCGAGAGAGCTAACTGGATCCAGATGGCGGGCCGAGCGAGGCAGCGTCCGAGGGAGCGACGTCGCAGCAGCCTCCCCCCTCCACAACTCTCTCTTGCACAATGGAAGGAAACGCCAAGCCATGGTTGGGGCTGGGAGCTGGGACAGGAGGATGCTTGGACAGAGGGGAGTCGCAGCATGGCGTTGGGAGGGCAGAGGAGGAGAGGGGAGAGCCGTGATTGCTTTCACAGGTTTACTACAGCCACCCTACGCTGTGATAGTCTTATTAAAGAGGAGAAAAATTAAGTCCTGTTACAGCAAAGAGGTAAATCCTTTCCTTCCTCAAGCAACTAAATAGCAGGAAATCCTCTTCTCTGGGCCCTAAATGCAGATTTGAGCCAGACGGTTCCTCTGATTTGCAAGGAGTCCACACAAATCCAAAGCCGACTTTCCCAGCCTTCTGACACTGCCTTTACATTCCTGCACCAGGGGGGAAGGGTAGGAGGGAGGGAAGTTCCCACCATCCTGCTCCTGCAAACGCTGGACACGGGCTCGCTCCTCTCCTGCTTCTGTGTCTCAGTGTGGAAACTCGGACTTGCCTGTACAAACATTGAACTTTTCAACAAATTAACTCTAACAAATCTGTGCACATTATTCCGGAGCAGAACTGTTGAAACGGGCTCTGCTGGCCTGCTTTTAACGTTTTTTTTTTACATGTCATCTTGGCGTTAGTGTTTTATTCCCTGTTTAACAATATGATCTGATGGGGATCATTAGCATGTGTGTGTGTTTAAGAAAAAAAAAAGAAGAAGTTTTATGGCAAGTCTCAGAGAGCTTAAGCAAATTAATTGTTAAGCTCCAGGCCTCCGCACAAAAATTAAAACACGTATGGGGCGAGCATACTTGAGAGAAACCAAAGCTTTTAAAAAGGCTGTTAAATTGTCAGCACAAGGGAAAAGGCAAATGATTTGAACAGCACAGATTTCTTCTGTAGAAGGGGAACAAAAATGACCTAAACCACTCTACCCTTCACTCGTATGAGCATCACGTCCGCACCTCCATCTGCAGCCAGAAGGTCCTGCGAAGCACAGACCCACTGAGAGCAGTTTTGCATGCCCACCCTGCAAATACCTCCTAAAGTGGCTGCCTTCCTGGGCAGTGGTAGAGCAAATAAACATATTTCCCAAGGTTTCACGGCAGAGTTGGTCAAAAGCAGCTAAAATTCACACTGAAAACTAGAGGAGTTCAGTGGAAACTCCTACCCAGAGCCAGCAGCCACCCCCATGGCGGGGCCAGGCTCGCAGCCCCGATGGAAGGGATGGCACAGAGCTCACAGGTGTTTCCGGCACTGGTGTCCAACCTGGATCTGCTCCCTTGTCAGGCTATTGTTTTCACTGCTGGAATGCCCTACGAGTGATGTCCCACAGCATATAAATACATAGACTCCATTAAAAAAATAAAGCTGTATTTTTAAGCTGAGGCAAAGCTGCACAACGCTTCCCAGCTCAGGTTTCTTGCAGCTGGTGCGTATTAGCTCCCAGGAACTGGAACAAGCAGAAGCAGGGTTCCTGGAGCCTGCTTCATGCTAGGGGACTCCAATACTTCCCCTCACCATGGGACCACATCTCCACCTTCAGAGTCTGCACTTCCTCCCTGCATCTCAACATGCCATGCAAGGGAAATATTCCCGGTCTTGCTGTTATTAGTCTCTCCCTTGGCCAGCACAGCAGAATCACATGGAAGTACACACCTGGGTATCAACTCCGAAGTTCAGGAGTTTCTGTGATAATTAACAACTCCTCTGGGAGGGGGCACAGAATCACAGAACAGTTAGGGTTGGAAAGCACCTTAAGATTATCTAGGCAGATTTCAACCAGAGATAGTCCAGTAGCAACACAGGAGACCGCAATGTCGAGGAGAGGGCTGAGCTATATGGGGAACTTGTTAGGAACAAAGACAAAGCTTAATGAGACTGTAATTGCTCTCTGAAGACAAGAATAACAGTTGCAAGAGGATAATCACTTGGTACCTACAAAGAAAGGCCTGCAACCTACTGGTGTCCCCACTTAAGTCAGAAGACAAAGCCTCTAAGGACTTAAAAGTAGACCCTCAGCTCCAGCTCTATCCCTTCATTTACCTCAACCCCTTATTTTTGGTCTTCAGTTACCATCTTGCTTGTAGAGGTGTGCAGTGGGAGAGCAAAACCTGAAGCATTCATTTTGAATAACTGAAGGAGATTGCTGAAGGAACTTTAAAAGGGCCTCCAATTCCTTGCAGATCTGCAATGTCTGGAATTTTTTGTATGAGAAGTAGTGGACACCACCCACGACGTTCAGCCCCTCTACAGAATATGTAATATACTACAACAAGGCACAAGGGAGCTGCTCAAAATGAGAGCAACGAAGCTCATTTCAATGAGACTGATCCTTTCCACACAAAAAGATTTCCCCACAGCTCTCAAGAAATGAGAGCGTGAAACTGTAAAAACACGGAAGTATTTATCACATATTTCCACTTTTTTTAAACTAATATCACCCTTTAAACTATTGCCACACTGAAAAAAGAAAACTAAAAATACAGAAATAGGGATAAAGGGAAAAAAGGAACTAAGTGTTGTGTACCTGCACAGACACACGCACATAAGGCATTAAGCATTTAAAATACCACTTATTCACCAGCACTGGTATCAGCCAAGCCATCTTGTGCTATATTCCTGAACAAGATATTTCTAGTGCCTTGAATTTCCCTGTTATTGAGAACTTGAGTGACCTTGTCTCCTTCCCTTCCAGTAATACACAAGAGTCCCCGAAATGGGGGCCTTGAGTTGCTCATTTTAATATTCGCCTGTGCCTTTGTCACATCGCTCAAGTGCTTCTAGGGCATGAAAAAGGAGAAGGCTGAGTCCTCCACAGCATTAAACTTACAGAAAAGTGTTAATGATTGAACAGTTTGAGATAATCTCAAAGGAGGGATGCCTGAGAGCAGGAATCCTGCGATCTGGAAGTGCCCCACTGACGACACAGAGCAATCGGGCACAAGACAATGGGCAAGAGAATGCCTGTTTTGGGGTGGAACAAAGCACAAAGAAATAGTTCAAGCTCCATGGGCACCTCAACAACTGCTGTTCCCTCCTGGGTGAGCACTCTGAGAGGAGATGGAGGCATGTCCCAGAAGCACCACATCAGTTGCTTTCTCCTGACTAACCACCAGGCTCTGTGTCCTCACAGCACACACAGCTCTTCTCCCACATCCTGGATGAGATGCAATGTAGCAACTACATCCCATTAATAATGCCACACACCAGCACTACTTACATGGTTTTTCTATATCCAGTGATAAGGGCACAGAGGAGGCTGCCATAGGAGAAAGCTAAAGAGAATAACCAGAAGCTTCCTTAGAAATCATTGCCTATGAAAGTTCAAGCAAATTCAGATAAGAATTTTCTTTCTGCCACAGATGAAAGGCATTCTCACCATTAGTTCTACTGGAGTAAAACATGAGGATTGCTTCTAATGAATGCGAGGTTGTAGACTACTGCCAAATTCTAAGGTATTGGTACTGAGCATGAAGGAGCTAAGTAAAGGCTCACTGGCTACTGCAGGAATTCAAAGTCACTTTCTTAGCTTTACAAGAGGAAGAGTTTTCATGTGACACAGAAGTACAGCATTACGTCCTGCAGTTCACATGGCACCTCAGCAAAACAACTGCAGGCAGTGTTTCTTGAGCCTGCGTGGAGCTTGGGAAAGCACCATCACTTTTTCACGTTTCATCTGAAAGCTGCCACAGCCCCCACTGAACAGACCAGCAAACTTACCTAGTACTATCTGCATGTCTATAAAGTACTGTTCCAAAAGGCAGATGCAAATAAAAAGCATAACTTCAGTCAAGGAGCAAGGACAAGCTTAATCTACTTAAAACCCCAACTTCTTCATCTTCAAACTACTCTCCTCAGATTTTCCCTGCAACCTGCTCTGTTCCATTCAAGCATAGAGTTTCCCCTAGAGAAAGAATGGGACAGTCATGAAAACTCAACAAGGTCTTTCTGTAGATAAGGCTTGTTTAGATTCAGCAAAGCTTAACCAACCTCCGAGACTCACCAAACAATTTGATGTACAGACCCACATTCAATTTCTGTTCCTGGCAATCTCCCAGAGAGTGAGAGAACAATTGGTAACCAGTGTTTGCATGAAGTCCAAGAATGCATTTTATGGTCTATAAAGTATAATTCCTTTCCTCCCCATTAAATGAAGACAGTAAAAATATCTGACAGCATGCTAGAGACAGAGAACACGGCACTGAACTACCTCCATTGTAACAGTACGGCTGCTCCAGGGGAACCTTGCCTCCCTTGAAACTTTCCAACTCTGTTCAGAGCATAACTCCATCTGTAAAGGAGGTTCTGCAGCTTCAAGCTTTGCTTGAAGCTCTTTATACTCAGTGGACAACCAGCCTGGTTCTGCTTCAACACTGCAGAAGGTATCTGCCCTGTCCTGCTCCCCTCATGCCTTACCACATGGATCTGTGGCACAGGACAGCCCACATCTTCCCTTCACCTCTGTCATGGACCAGCCCTACCTGCCTTCCTCATTTGCTGCTATCATCAGACTGACAGTTGCCCAATCTGTTCTCTCAAATTTCCTACTTGTAGGAGGAAAAAATCCTGATCTGGGTTTTTATGCTGCAGAGGGATGGAGGAGGAGGAGAAGGGCTGGCTGTGGCAGCAGCCTGGCTGAATGGCAGTGCCTCAGCAAAGCAGCCCACAAGACCCACTACAAGCTGTTTGTCACACACTTTCTATGAGGAGCCACACAAGTCCAGAAGCCCCAGTTTACAAAATCTGAGCCAAAAGGTCAATTTATAAAGCACTGGGCACCTGCAGCTATTTGAAGCCAAGCAGACCCATGACAAAGGGCAAGATGGGAGAAGGATGCCCCCCACAAGTCACATCCACCTCCAAAGGGGCCTCTCAGACTATCAGCGTTGTTTGCAGTTATTTCATCACTCTTTGATCCAAATTCTCATCTCAGGTCCTGTCAAGTACCTGTGAATGGGATGGGTGTGATCCCAGAGTAAAGATGCTTCAGAAGAATTTAGCTGTTCACTTGTTATTGTAATGTCGCCTAACGGGGTTTTACTAAAAGAGTCATATTTTCTCCTGCTGTTGGGTAAGTGAAACTCATGACTCGAATCACTACCACAAAAATTCCTGCCAATGTAGCAATTCTGGGTGAACTGCCGGGAGCCACTCTCTAGTAAACCCAGCACATTTCAGACCCAATTTCCTGTCGCCTCCCTTGTGGTTTTTATGTGCGATTGGGTCTTCCATGCCATGAGGGGTTACTGCAGAATAGATGGCTCCAAGGGTTTCAAGCCCTCATGAAAACCAAGAACTTGCAAAATTCTCTTTCCCCAGGGTTGCTAGCTTTTGCCTTTTTTTAAACAAACCCAAGAAGTTAACTCAGAAATGTAACCTAAAGGCAACCTCAGGAAAAAGTCCCGGAGATAACACTGAAACCAGCAATATTCTGACCTCCTAGGAGAAGCTGAGAAGGTTGCTCTTGAGGTTATTTTGTTTTTCAGAGAGCCTGCAGAAAAAAAAAACTTTCCACTGCATCATATCCTGGTCCACATTCCTCACCATAATCTTTCAGCTCAGATGCATGGAGATGTCTTTGAAAGATGTAAAAGAGGTCAAAAGTCCCATCAGCTAATTGCACTGCCAAGAAACAAAACTCACAGGCTGGGATTTGTGTCAGACTGACCTTCTGCAAGACCAGATACTCCTCTGAATAAAACCCTTTCGCTGCCTCCGCCAGAATCCTCCTGCCACTCAAGTATCATCTTGCTGTAACAAATTACTCCTAACCCAGGATTACGGCTCTTTCCAAATCCCTCCTAGAGAGCCGGGAAAGAAACGTTCCCTCCTAGGATCTGGCACCAGTTGTTTCCCTTATCAATAATCCTGCGATTTGCTTATCCGAGGGCATTAGTCCATGGGTCCAGCAAGACTCCTCACACCCGTTTTCCTTCCGAACGCAAGGTGGAAAACTCAATTGTCCATCAGAAGATGCAGGTTTGCCTTCAGATACCCATGGAAAGACATCCCGTCTGGCCAGAGGCAAAGCTGACTCCTGGTTAAGTAGGAAGAATTATATTTAGGCAGAGAACTAAGTGAATCATTTGGGATGAAAGCAAAAAGCAAACAAATGAAGTATTCACTAAATCTGTGCTGTTACCTCTTGTTCCTGGGCAGCCACCCTGTGTATTTATATTCTGGTTTCCTCCAGCACCACCAACACAATGCAATACACACTTATGGTATTTAAATGAAGTATTTTTAAAATATTCACTGTTGAATCATCAGCCACACAAACTCTTCCTCAAGAACAAATAAAACCTTGGGTTTGCTTAAAGGAGATGCAGACAGAACAGACGCTAAACCAAATATGGTCCAGAGCTGACAACACTGAATTGCACTTATTAAAATGTGTAACTTCGTTTCATTGGGATGCTTTTTAAGTAAGTCCAGATCCTGCAAATTCCCAATAAAGGTGTGGCATGCCTCCAGAAAGGCATTTTGAGTTTTCATGCAACAATAAGCTATGCATTAAATTTAAGCAACTTTTGTTAAACGAGCGCATTTTAAGGACAATTATGTACAAAACACACTAGTACAAGTTTCGGAGACGTGATCTTTTTTATTCAGAGAGATAATTTCTCCTTAGACAAAACAACTACGCTGGCATGCATATCCACCCCCTGCACTAACGCGACTAGAAACAAAAGTCAAACAGCACAGTGCACCAACACAAGATAATCCTTTTGGTTTTAAGGGATTGGGGAGGAAAACCCTTCTTTTTAAACAGCAAATCAAAATCATACACTGCTCCATGTAACTATAGAAAAGAGAAAAAACAGATCTTGTCCTTCATAGCGAAAAATGCAACATGCATGAGCTTGCATTTTTCCTCTCAAAGGGCAGGGGGAAGAGAAGCAGGATAAAAAAAAAACAAAAACAACCTTGTAATGTCAAAGAATTCCGTGTAGAAACGCTGGGGCCTCTTCCCATGGAAAAGGGTATCAGCAGCTCTGCAACAGCTCATGTCCTGGAGGGACTCTGCCCCATGCGCCAAATACTTGCGGTTGTGGAAGAGGTTTGTTTTGGAGAGGTGAGGGTTGCTTTTCTGCAGCAGCTCGGCAGCAAACACCTAACTCATGGCCCCGGGGAGCAGCGCCCGCTCCCGCAGACACAACACACCCGCGCTCCCCAGATTGGCATTTGTCACACGTACATGCCACAGCCCCGAAGTTAAAACACAGGAGTCATCAGAGCAGCCCTGAGCGCACGAATCTGTAAATAGCCAAAAACCCTGCTCTTGTTGCTAAATATAGCACAGGCATTTTGAACTGCCTGGCCCGCAAGGCAACTTTTCTATTTATTTGTTTTAAAGACCATGGGTTGGGAACACTGAGTGGTTTTAAGGCTGTTCATGTATATTACATTCCTGCTCCCTCTCTCGACATGAATATGCAAAATAACACCCCAAAATTTAAATGAACTTAACAGGTTATAGAAAAACAACTTCCACATAAAAGAGCCACAAAGCCCTATTTGGCTTTGCCGTGCGAGTGAAGTCTGCTCCAGGGATGGTAGATCAGGTTCATACAGAGTTAAATGCAGAATAGTTTCAATGCACCACTCTGGTGCAACCAGTAAATGTCTTGCTCCCCATAAGAGCTCTCCCCAGGATCAGGTACATCACTGCTCAGCCATTTGGAGGGATGGATGGAGAGGCCAGGGCTGCTCAAGAGAAGAGCCCTTGCAGCTGAGGAATGCTTGTGGAACACCGTGCTCCCAAGGAATAGACAAAACAGGGATGCACATCCGCTTGCCCTCTCAAAAGCCAGCACAGGGCAACCTATTCACTACTAAATCCTGGGAGTTCAGCCCTGGCTCATACTTTTCCTTTGCAGAAGGGCTTGAGCTAGGGGTGCAACAAGCCCGTGCAAGAGAAGAGGGCAGGAATCCCTGGGGAAAGGCTCTGGGAGATGACAGCCCAGCCCTGGACCACCCAGGAGCCAGTCTATGAAAGAGTACTCACCTATGGGATGCTCTCTGAAAGCCAACGGCCCTGCCCAGGCACTGGGGCATCAGTACTGACCTGAGGGGAGGTCCAGGGTGAGGATGAGGGTATACACCAGCCCCCCATGGTCCCACTGGGAGCCACACAAAGAAGCCAGTAGCACCAGAGCATTCACACACCTGCACTAAGAGCCCTGGACCCACAAGTGTCAAATGAATATTTCAGGCTTTAGCCTTACCTGAAACTGATAAAAAAACAGTAGCTATTCAAGGTTTGTTACAGCTGTACAGCTGTCTTAGAGGAAAAAAGGTTTTTTTCTTAGCGGGGGGGAGGTGGAAGGGGCTGCATCGACAGCTCCACTAGCCAGAGGCACTTTGCAAGGAGGAAAGTAGAACTCAAGATGTGGGCAGGCCTCAGGTTTCAGAGCCTCAGGGTACATCCAAGAGACACCCGACATATTTACTGAACAGCCAAGAAAGCAAAGGCTCCAGTCTCACAACATTTTATAACCTTATTGTGGACACTTATATTTTATAAGTTCTTGAGGTTGAAGAGGCTGGGGCGGGGAAGGACACAACAAGCTGTGTTAGCTGCCTGGTGGGGTTTTGAGAGGCGTTTCTGTTTTTCAAAGATGAGGTAGGATGACTGCATACAAGGGTAATTATAAATGAAGCGAGTGAGGATCAATGAGCTCCCTTTCACAGCAATAGCTTATTTTTTTAAATCACAACACAGCATTTCTGCTCTATTTCCAAGCCAAATTCGTCTAAAGGAGGAATGAGAGGAAGAAAAACCCTAAACAGATTCAGATTACAAATCGTTCCTAAACAGATTTTTGAGAGCATTAATAGACTGCGTAGGACAGTGAGTTGAAGTCAGTGTTTCTGCATGCTGTACAGCTAACCTGATAACCTCAGAAGCAACCTTTCATCTCAACAGACCTGCACACAAAAGGTCATTACAGTGCATCCTGCTCCCACTAAGGAGCATACCTCTCACATGTAACATCAGGCTTATTAAGGAACATGTGATGATACAATAGCTGCTGATCTACTGGAGGTTATTATTATTCTCCTCCTGCCCCCTTATAAACAACACTGGGATTTGCAATGTATAGTTTGTAGGATGTTACCTACAGAGCACAGGTAACTCAGAAAGCCCTGTCCTCCCTGATCCACAGGTCATCCTTCCCAGGGAAGTCTTCCAGTGATGGCTACGAGGGGTAGCCCAAATATTGCAGAAATAAACCTCTGATTGTGTATGAGCTTAATCACAATAATTAGTTGCATTCTGTTAAAAAGAAAGTGAAATGATTATTTATCCAGCAAGCAGGAGGAGAACAGCAAAGGAAAAACGCAGAATCTCAATGCAATCATCCACGACCTCTTCCTTTCCCATTGGTCCAGAAGATTGGCAGCTCCTGCAAGACCCACTTCGGGCTGTCATTCTGTGGAGCTGGATGTTTTGCCATTGCTTCTGAATGATAATTGGCTCAAAAATTAACACACCTCACTGTCCCTGAAGAAAGAGCCCTGTGGTCTCATCCAGTGGGGTCATTACCCGCCAAAGCATTCCATATTTCCTCGAGAGAGCACAAACGTCCTGAACTCCCCCACATTTCACTTAATTCACTCAACAGAGCAAAGTATTCAGGTCAGGGTTTTTCCAAGAAGCAGTAAGGACTTGGGTGCCTGATTTGCTCTGCTCCTTTGTGAATCCCATCTCCTGCTCTTGGGGAGTGATTTAAGACGCACACTGACGCTATGCTCGAAAGGTCAAAAATTTGCAGAAATCTAGCAACTAATACTTTTTTCTAAGCAAATCTACAGAAGTCAGAGTCCTATCAGACAAAGTGCTTTCACCCAAAGTAATAAACTCAGAAAGGAGGTTTAAAATTAAGGCCATTAACTCTTCTCCTCATCCAAGACTCCTATTTAATTGGATGAAGAAGAACACGCCTCTGACTAGGGACTAACTGTACCCTTGGTGCATCTCTCTCATACAAATGTGTCTGAAAACAAATTAATTCCTTCAGTTTTACTTTACTATAGAGTTTAACACATCAATCATTCCATGTACGTACACATCAAAATACACTGCAGATAAACCCACACCCTGTCAGTTCTGCATAACAATGCTTTAAACTTGTAAGTATATGAGGCCAACTCATCCACAAGTGTCAATCACCTCAGAGAAGTTGCTGGAGACCAGTGTTTTGTCCCTCAGAAACCGATTCCAACACCATTACCACTAGGGCCAAGTTATTAACCACTTCTGACTATCCTGTGCTGACTAGTAGCTTCCATCTCATATGATACCCCAAACCATGCAGAAAAGGGGCTGGTTGTGCACCATCACACAAAATTCCCCACCTTATCTGCAGCGCATTTAAAGCGGGAGGGGAAAAGGAGAGTATCAAAGCAACTTAGACAGAATGGAGGACACCAAAATAGCAGATGGCAATGCAAAAAAGGATGGACCAGCCATTCACCCACGCCATCAGGAGCATTTCAAAACAGAAGTGTGAAGGGAATTACAAAGAATAAGATCTGGCACGGTGAAGTCCATACTATGCTTTGGGAAGGGAGTGGTTAGGAATTTGTTTTCGTTGTTATTATTACTACTATTTTTAAAAGAAGGGGAAGGTAACTCTTTGCCAACAGACTTCAGCTTAATCATTTTGAAAAGGGAGAAAACCCAGACATGACAAAGGCCAGGCAAGCTGCAGGACAGGGCTGCAAGGGTACATACGTAGCCACCACAAGCTGTCGGTACCACCGACTAAAGCAGCTCCGTTGCCAACCATCCCACTTCTTTCCCCCGTACAGGAGGAACTGCAAATGAAATGGACTAAAAAGTAACAAAACAAACCGACGAGCCTGCCCTTCAGTAGGGCCTAGATTAATTGTGAATGCAAATGAAGCCCTTCTGCAGCACTAGGGTCCATTCCCAGGGAAATGCGTCCGCTCGCCTCTGTTTACTCCGGCTCCAGCAATGCAGCACAACCTTCAGTCAAGCTATTAACTTGAACGTTGAACTTCACAGCACTGGCTGTCTTTCTCAGCCATTCTTTTGATGTTACCTCCAAAGCAAAAGATCAAAGACTTTGAGTGTGGTGAGGGGAAGTCCCAGGCTCTTAGCCTACCAGCCTGTGATATATGTTAAAATCCTAGCCAAAAGAGAGAGCGAAGGGAAAAAGAAAGGAAAAGCCAGCAAAGAAAGCATCCTGGCAGAGCAGTGACATGAGGAAGCGACACAGCAAAATCCACGTGCCACATCTACCCGGGTTCACAACCCCAGAAATGGGGCTCGTTTCTCTAACCCTGTGCATTCTGGCAGTACTGGGCTGCTCCCTAAAATTTGCAGCTTCCCCATCACCCCTTCTGCCATGAAGCTGCACCTTGCACGCTGCCCTGAGAGACAACGGATGCATGCCAGCAGCACATCCCTAATGAGAAAAGCATCCCCAGCCCTACGCTGGGCAAACACACATGCTTTGTGGGATGGGGGAGAGACTACACAGGACCAGGACTCTGCGAGACATTGAATTTCCACATCCGCCACAGGCTCCTGAGCCATCCTGAATGAGTCACAGAAAAATAAACCCTTCGCCTCAGCCTTCCTGCTTGTAAAACACGGATAATATCGCCCTGCCAGGATAACAGCCTATTCTTCCTTGTGGGGCCCCAAGCAAAAGGCCGTGCTGCTATCTGCAGGGGTCCAAGTCCACGCACCCCTCACGTGTCAGCACACCCCAGGAAGGAGGGGAAACCCATAGCCACAGCACATCCCTGGGGATGGGCAGCTCACACATCCCTGCGTAGGTGCAGGGGATGCTGAAGAAGGGGCTGCGTGGGGACAAGGAGGCTTCTCCCTTGTCTCACCACTGTTTCCCTGGAGCAGACCTGGATGCCTTTGGGAAGGCTGGTCCTGCAGGAAAACATGTAGAAAGCAACTGCTTTTCCCCTCCCTCAGCCTATTTTTTTTATTTGTGGGTTTTGGGGATTTGTATTATTTTTATTTTAGCCATGTGTGTAGAAGGGCACAGGGAGGGGGTGCTCTTATAGATGTATGTATTTTTTTCTACTTTAAGATTCTGTCCAATCATCTTCCCCTTCCTGAGGCTTTTTCAGGGTTTATTTATATTCCCATAACACACAACAGCATTCCAGATTTAGACAGTGACACTTGCTTGACACAGTCAAAAGTGGATCCAATGCAGCCTGTCTGCCAAACCAAGCCCCTCATCCATCAGCTGAAGTCCTTTCACTGCAGGGTCATGAAGGAATCATGGACTGTTTTTCATTCCTTTCTACCAATGTCCCTCCTAACTCTAGAAACCAAAACCCTCTTATGCTTGTCAGCTCCTCCTCTTCCCCACCCCCGCGAATTCAGCTCTTGGCATTCACCAGCATAAAAAGCCATGGGATTCAAAACAGAAATTCTTCAAAACAGAATTCATGGCATTAAGCAGCAAGCAGGATATTCTGATTTTATTGTACTTTACTTACTCGTGCTTAGCTCTAATCCTCACTCCCTAGACAGGGGGCTCACTCTCGCTGTCAGCGAAGTCGATAGGAATTTGGCTATTGACTTCAATGGAAGTGGGATCAGATCCTCACATCTGTTGCACAGGGCAAGCAATATGCAGAGGGAAAAAATAAATAGATAGGGAAAGGAAAAAAAAGGAAAAATAGAGAGAAAAACCTCAACGCTGCATTGTGAAACAATAAATGAGCTCGGATCAGGTCTGCAAGTTAAGAGATGCAGCGGGGCTCTGAATCAGCAAACCCCAGGTAACATCACCAATTCCTCCTTTCTTAAAAGGCAATTCAAACTACCACAGGGAAAAAAGTATCAAAAAGAAATAAAACCCCAAACCACAACAAAAAATAACCCTCCAGACAGCTTCTAATACAGAAGGTCCAGCTGGCCTCTTAGCAAAGCTTTTTCATGAGAGGAATCCCTCAGCTCCCTTCCCAGCCATCCTCTCCCTGGGGCTGGAGCACAGGGCAAGTGGATCTGGTAGGCACAGGCGAGGAAGTGGCAGATCTCAGGCCGCAGAAGATGGAGCAGTGTGAGAAGTCAAGTACCAGTTGCTGCTCCACAGCACGAGAAGGATCCAAAGTAAACAAGACCTAGATCTGGAATGTGATCTTGCCCTGCGTCACAGCCCCGTGATAATGCACCAGGAGTCAGGATTTCTTGGCATTAACCACACTATCAGCAATAAACAAGCCGGTTCTCTAGAGCTACAAGGGACACAAAGGGAGTTGGGGAGGGAAGGAAGGAGGAAAAAAAGACATTTAAAAGATGCAATTATCTGTATATCAGCCAAAAAACCTATATAAAATGAATAGCAAAGAAGCAACTGCCAAAATTGGGATGGGAAGAAAGAAAGTAAGATACTGGAATGAATCTTACATGCCTCCTACCTGCAGAGATGCTGTTCAAGACCTGGGCATTTTAGCAGAATAGTTTCTCCTTGTGATAATGGGGGCAGCAATGGTAGCTTACAAAGGGACACCCCGAGATTCAAATTCAGCACCTAAAACTCCTTATCATCACTAAGGATTTCAAAGCTCTCCAAAAAAGATATTAAAAATAAGTAAATATATAACAATCTAACTGGCTCTCCAAAATTCCTGGAGTCTGTTTGCTCTCTGCGCTCCATGGCAATCAGAACAACTAGTCTCCCTCTCTATTTATACTCCATTTCAAGTCGTGGTTCTTACTACGTGCAGCACATTAACCATGCCAGAAAAACCACTTAGCTTGGAAAAAGCCAGAGAGAGACTGATGAAACTGGGAAGAAAAAGAAGGCAAGGACAATACTTTGCTCAAGAAGTAAAGATGACATTTGTGTTCAGACGAGAGCTCGCATAGCGCCTATAGCCTCCGATCCACCCAAGCACTTAAGCACCTGCTTAACTTGTAAGCTGAAGCAGCTCTGTGGGTTGCAGTGTATTTCAAGTCACGCAGGTGCTCCAAGGCATGGCCAGATCAGCGCCTGAGCGGCGCTGGCCAAGTCACTAGCATTTATTGACGGCACATATGGCAGGAAGAGCTTTAAAGCTGCACAGCAAGTGGCTTTCAAACCCATCAGACCTGCAAAGGGAAATCAATACAATTTGCTTCTAACTACCCAGTCAGATTTTTTATTCTCAACCCACCTTCCCACTTCCCCCATCCCACCTGATCCAAGATGCCCCAAACACTCAAGTCTTGGCACCGAGGGAAAACTCAGCTCAGAGCAGAGGGATGTGATGGGAACTGGAGGAGAGTGTCACATACCGCTCGCTCTCACACGCTGTATAAAGCCACCTCCTGCAACACAGAAATTCTCACAGAATTAAATCCCTTATAATCCCATTTAGCAGAAACAAGGTAGAGCAGTATGCTGGTGCTTAAGACATTTTAGTCTCTGAAAGTACATTTTGTTTAAAGAAAAATAACTAAAACACCGATTCTCTTGGAAAGCTTGAATGGAAGAGATTTTTAACCCAAGTCAAACTTCTCTCCAAAGGCACTTTTTGTTTGCTGGGATTTTTAAAGAAGTTATAGAGAATAAACCCTTGAATGTTTTCACTCTTCCCAAATGGGATTATTTTTATAGCAGCCCATATACATTCACCTCTGGCTCATATGCACAAATAAACATGCTGAGCTAATATTAAGACAACGACCGACTGCAGCAAGATTTAGAAGCGTTTTCTACAAGAATACACAAACACAAGCAAAATAAAGCATATGCTACTTCCCAAATCAAGAGCTGCTAATTGTGTTTGCAGCTTGTTTCCCATTGGGAAATGCTATCTGTGGTTCAGCAGTCCACCTTCTCCTCTCCCCTGCAGCAAATGACCTACCAACTAAGTACCAGCTTTATGCTCGAGTTGGTCAACTAGGTTTTTTGCTTAACCCACAGGCATTTTTCCTATTTCAAAGTTTCTATTAACTCCCTACTGATGTACCCTAAAAGAAGTTTTAAGGGCTTGGAAGCACATAAATAAAATAGACTTTGCTGGACCAGCACAGTCGAATGAAAGCCTTTCACCTGCAGTGGTGGTGATAAAAATTTCAGATGCAGTTGCACACATGGCCCCTCCATAGACTCAAGATAGCTGAGATTTCCAGCCACTCAGCAATCTCCTGACCACTGAGCTGCCTCGCTTACACCAAGACAAGCATCAAGACAGGACCTGGGGTTTGGGTTGGGTATTCTGGGACTTGGTTTCCTGGGTTTTCTTATTTTGGCTGCAGCAAAGCCCTCTTCAGCTGCAAGGCTGAAAGAAGCTGCCAGTCTGTAGAGCAATGATAAGAAACCTGGAAGAGGAGAGGGAGATGGCAAGGAAGAAAACGTGGGAGGAGGGAGAGTGACTTGATATGAAACCCTGAAGCAGAAAAATAAAGGTTTGCTTCAAAGCTAATGCTGTGTACTAAACCTTCTGCCCCTGTTTGCTCTGAGGCGCACGCCTGGCTACAGGCAGGCTGTGCCCGCAAGGTGGGAACTCTCCGAAGAGTGACCAGGGAGTTTGCTGCTTTACCGACAAAGTTCAAGCCACTAAAAAATGGATGAGTGCAAAACTGACCCGTCCTCCACGGTGTCACATCAGCAGACCCCATGAGAGCTGGTTACATGTCCCTTTCTAGCACCCTACCACTAACTCTGCACAATAGAAGTTGATAAAACCAGACACAAAAATAAAGATCAGCACACCTGATTTGTTTTTTCTTACTCCTTTTTTTTTAAGTTCCAAAGTGGTTTCCACATCTAAATGAAACTCCCACTCTGAGAAAGTGTCTAACAGCAGATTCTGTTGGAAAAACCTAGTATAGAGGCTCAGGTCATGGCTCTCATGAAACATCCAGCAATTAACTCTTTCCACAAAGTTCATTTGGAAAACAAACCATCAATCTTGCTTTCCCCTAATACAGCTTTTGCTTCAGCCCCCGCATCAGATGTTAAGTTGAGAGCATTTTAGGTACTGTCTGGTCTACAGGGTCATGACAAATTAAGTAGTGCCCAGTTGCATGAGCAAAATGAATACATGGATCTATTTAAAGCACACTGATGTTAATATAAAGGGACCCTGCAGATAATCCCAAATTTTCATATCCCTTATGCTTTCCACCTACACAATAGGACTAAAATCCCCATCCCCAAGACCACTCATTTAGCAAAGCATCCCCACAGCCTCACGAAGCCCTGCACTATTGTTCTTCACTCACCTATGGGTTCCAGTGGGTAAACTTTGATCGGTACCTTGTTGGAACCAGATTGTTTTATTCCACCTTTTCTCAGGCTCGCTCTTTCATCGCATTTAAAGCGGTTATCTTGCCTTCCAGAGCCCCACCATATCTGAACCTCCCCGGGCAAACACAAGCTCAGGTTCAGAAGCCCTGCAGTGGGTGAAACACTAGGCAATGCTCACCATCATCATCATCATTACAACACCAACAAGAAACGGGCAAAAAAGCTACCAAAGGCATTGTGTATCTCTTCATATAGGAAAATGTTTTCCCTCGTGCAAGAGATGTCTATATTCTGAGAAACAGTAAATGGGGTCTTTCTTGGGTTTAGTGTTACTTGTTTTCATAAAGGGAAGGGATGCCAATCGCAAAAATCAAACACAGATTCTCTGCATCCCTTATTACAGACATGAAGCCATTTCCACTTCAGTTCTGCTCAGCTGGGATTTCTCATACATTTCACATACAAAAATCCCAGTGAAAGCAGGACTTACGAAAAGACAAGGAAAAACATACTATATCCTTGGCAGCTTAAGATCAACTTTGCTAACGCTCACTAAACATTCTCAGCAAACCTTCCCCGTAGCCTCTTGTGATGAAGCAAACCCTTCCCTGCAATTTCCCAAGCAGACATTCAGAGCCCCAGAGCAACACAGCACAGACCTTTTATTCCTGCTTCCCCACAATACACAGCAGGTCTTAGCATACATGGCAGAAACAGTTTGTTTGTTGTTACAACTCGTGCATATATTTACAGAAGACAAACTAAACAACTTAAGGCTATTATCAGGGGATAAATCAATTGGCAGCAGACACTTTGGAAAGGAACATAAATGTTATTCTGGAGAGAATAAAAAAAATGAGAAAGAGAAAGCGTTCTCTGTGCTGTAACTCTGACTTAGCAGCTTTATGCCCATTTCCCCAAATCACATGGCTGCCCATGGCTGCCATCAACCGGTTTCATTTCAACTCTGATTCAGTTTTATGACTTTAATTCCTCCTTTCCAGTAACGGTCATCAACACCACTGGCAGAAGCAATGCCAATGATAAAACCATCCCCAAAAACTCCAGCCTAATTTACACTGATGACTGCATTTTGACAGGGATCTCCCCATCTCCACCATTCAGGCAAAGGGTGCATGACAAGGGAGTTCAATAAATAGTGCTTATAGATGCAAATATAACTGGCCAGGAACCACCAGATACAGGCCATCCAGATACAGATATAACACAAATATACAGGCATCAAATATGCCAAAGCATGTCTTGAAAATACTTTCCTCAGGGACCTGATGGCTGTTACCAGCTCTCTGTAGCATCACAAACATGTCCCCAAAGAAGTGAAGAGCTATCAGAAGCAAGTAACACCAAGCCCAAGGGAATGAAAGTCTCTCTTTTTCCCAGTGTGAAAACACAAGCATTTTAGGGGAACAAGCTAATGATGTGGTGAGTAATGCAAAGAAAGTCGCTTTCACATGCTTGACTCTACCCCAGTACATAGAAATCAAACCCCACCAAATTTATCTAAATATAAACATAGCACATGTGAGCTGGTCTGCTGAATTTGGTAAAGAAACAACCCAGTTGTCATCCTCACAACCAAACCCTACCATGTGTGTGCAGGGATGTGGGAGATGTGGGGCACCCAATGATCATCCTTGTGCTTGTACACCTGGAAGTTATTAACACAAAATGCACAAAGTACATGGGATTTTGGAAACACAGAGTATTTAACTGGTGAGCAAAAGTTTTCCCTTTGACCAAGACATGGATTTAACTCAACTGTTGAGATCTTTACCCAGCTGAGGAAAGTAGCCAGACCTGGCCAGGAAGACCATCCAACCTCCCAATGCCCTTCCTCCTCATTCTCTCAACATTTCCGTACTCAAAAGGCACCTGTAGTAACTTTTCACTGCCAGTCCTCCTCTTATGCTCATTTTTAATCTCATGATGAAAAGCCAGGCATGGGAGACTTAGAAGATTTAACTTTAGAAAAAAATATATAGCGCTTTGATATAATTTTTTAAAACCTTTCTTCCTGCATGATCTCCTTATCCAGTCATACTTTGATACTGTCTTGCACCCATTCATCACCATGCCCCTGCAGTGCTCTCTAAGCAAAGATCTATTTAAAGACCATTCCCATGAGGAACACACACTCGGCCCCATTCTGAGTACAGGCAGGACAGGGGAGAGAGACTTGGAGTGATTTGCTCCAAAAACGAAAATGGGAAGTTTGTGGCAGAGCTGGAAATAGATCCCACATCACTGCTCTCCATCACATGCATGACCCCACATCACCCCCTGCCTAACTCCTACAGTGGGATGATGCTCTGCAGTGCTACAGAGGCCATCCCATTGCCCACAGGCTTCAGACAGTAGCAGATCTGGGGACCCCCAGGGTAGCACTGGGAGTGACACCCAACAGCCATGGATCAGTGATGACAAACGAGCAGGGTCTCAGGTCTACATCCGGCAGAGGAGGCAGCACTGCAGCCATCCTGGGCACAGCAGGGCGTCCCTGCTCTTGCACAACTTCCCTACTACTTGCTATTCTGGGATATTGTCCTGCTTTTGAGGCTGGGAGAAAAATAGCCTCAAGTACAGCAGCCCCATTCAGCACCGCTTCCCTTCTCCTGCTCACTCAGATCACGAACCTTACAGGTCAGGTCACACAAAACACTAATATTAGTGGATAACAGGACCATTTTTAAACTTCTAAATTTGCTAGGACAGGCAGGTCACTCACTCAAGTTATCCCTTGGTTTACTCCTTTTTTTAGCTATTGAAAAGACCCACAGCAGTGTAGCCCCAGTGTGAAACCCAGCCAACACAAAAAAAGGCAAGGAGGAGCAGGGAATACAACACCTTTTCATGCACCATTTCTCCCTCCATCCCAACTCACATCTTCTTCCCACTGTGTAACTGCCCTTCCTCCCCAGCATTCTGGGGTGGAGATGACACCTTGGCTAAGCGTTTCACAGGGGCATGAGGCTGCTATGTCCAACATCACCCACAGCATCCCAGGCACAACTCCCCCATATGCCACATGGTGGTATCTGGACCCCTGGGGATCGGGAGAGCCATGCTAGGGCAACAGGGCCCTTATTCAGAGAGAAGCTCACTCTCTGACAGTATCATTCTGGATAAATACTCTTGGATGACCAAGAAAACAAAAGGGAAGAAACCAACAATCTGCTGAAGGTATATATGCCCATACACTGATAATAACAGGAGTAGGAAAAGTAAAATGGAGACTAAGTTGATGGTGAAGGAACAGGCCTTTCTCCCACACATAGTGTTTATTTTTCTGTGGGTTGCTTCATTCAACAGCACCAAACATAACCTAGTCACAGCCCTGTTGCTCCTCTGATGCCACTCTATGCTTGCAATCCCTTTGTGCTTTTTCAGGTCAACACAAAGAGGGAATTAAACCCCTTCTGCACAAGGCCAGGGCATAAGGGAACGCTCCTAAAAAGCACTTCAGGGGAGAGAAATACAAACTTCTGTAATTTACATCCCCTAAAATTAGGTGCATGGTATTTCCTACACCCTCCCCCTTGGGTTTATTTTCAACTACAATGAAACTTCCCCAGAACAGCTCAAGGATGACACAGCTTCTTTTTAATAATAATCATCTTCATTTAAAACACACTAACAGAGGTCACAGGGAGGAAAGAACTGAACTTGATTTAAGCACAGTCAGTTTTCCCTCTTCCAGGACTTCAGAGTAGTTATGAAAAAAGCACTTTAAATGAGAAACAGATTCACTGCTGGGAAGTTGAAGAGGAGGTGGACAGTGTGGGAGTAGGTTATTTCAAACCTCAAGAAGAAACCCTCAGCAGAAAGCCAGCAGCCAAGAGCGACAGCTTCTCAGCAGTGGGTTTCTGGCTGAGCTGTGGTCCCTTGAGCCAGCTCCCAATGGAGACAGGGACAGGGCTAGGGTGGGAGAGTGCAGTCACCATAGTCCACATGTAGACCAAGACAGAGCGAGCCCCAGGTGTTTCAGCATCCATCCTCCCCAAGATCCTGCCCCAGGAATACATGCACATAAGGTGTGATGGGGGGGTGGCTGCAGCTAGTGATGTCCTTGACAGCGGAGCAGCAGAAAGAAGTCTTACCCTTTTTTTATCTCCCTTCTCCTTAAGGGCTTGCTGCCTCACAAAGCCCTTAGTCACACTTGATTTTTCCAGTTCCTTTAGAACAAAACGCAGCATAATAACAAAATAAAAAGGGGATACAGAGAACAATGAGTTCAACAGATTAATGGACAGGCGCAGCCATCCCCAGCTTTTATAGCCATCAGCCCTGAAGAGCACTCCCTTCCCTGAAGCCTTTGAAATGAGCCTCGGCAGTCCTTGGACCTTGCAGGCAGCTGACAAACACGCACCTTCCTTTCTCAACTAAATCCCAAAGATTCATCTTCTGGCTGTGCTCATGTCAATCTTATCATCATTATTAAAGTTTTATTGGTACAACAATGCAAACTCTGAGCACAATGCATTAACCTTGTAAAAATAACTGAGAGAAGCCAGGTAATGGAAAGAGCAGGGAAAAGCTTTTTCATCTCTCTCCCTGAAGATGCGGGGGGAGAAGCCCACACTGCTGAGTCATCACAAAAGGGATTTCCAATCTCTCCCCTCAAAAAACCACCCACAACTTTTTGAAGACACCTTGAAAGTGCTGTCCTCAAACCTAACTCATTGACTGAAAATCTTTCCCTAAAAGACAATACGATTCTGTTCTACTACTGCATATTCAAAGAGAAGGAGGGGGAGAAGAATATTACAATGTCCAGGAAAGTAGGAAAGGTTACACTCAGCAGACAAGGACTCCTATTTTCACCATAGCAACAAGCCTATTTAGGATATGGCCTACCTGCATCAAAGAGCAGCCACAAGAAGCTAAATGCAAGTCTAGTGGTACATTCAAGCACTAAGATGAAGAAGCAGCTCACATAAGCATGTCAATGAAACGCTTCCAATTACATTACATGCACAATTATTAGCATTTACTCTGAACCTCCTTTCTTGCTTTTTTTTGTTGTATATTTTACTTCACCCAGGTAACAGTAGCAGGGATGGCAGGTGCCATTACGAAAGGTCCAGGTGTAGCAGAGGATCAAAAGGAGGCAAACACAGCAACTTGGCTTTTAAAGGCAGACACTTCACGGAGAGGCATTACAGGAGGAGGTTGTTAACCAGGATGGGAAGTTACTCATTAATTGTTAGTTTGCTTTTAAATAGAGTAGAAAATATACATCGATTAGCACTGCTGTAATCCTCAATTTGCCAACAGAGTAGATACAGTCTTCACACCTCAAATACCTAATAAACCCTATATTTGACAGAAAAATAACCATCTACTGGAAATCATTATCACACTAATAATCACACTCCTAAGAGTAAGGCTCAGGTGTGAGAACACACCTGAATGCATCTCCAAAAGGAGTACAAAATTCTCCAAGGACAGCCATAACTCATCCAGGAGGACTCGGCCTCATCACTGCTCAATTCTATCATCTAGTGATACAGCAAGTGGCCTTCTGACTCATCTGTCTCAGTATGGTGAACACTGCTTGAGGAAAAGTTACACTAAACCACCCTAAGAATCCCATATTGAGCCTGCAAGTGCCTGGCTGCTGCCCCTTCTTTTTAAGTCCCTACCTGGAAGAGCAGCTGCCAGAAGAGCAGCTGGCTTTTAAAAGAAGTGGAGGGAAGATCTTAAAGATATCCCATCTGCAAGAGGACTGGCAGTCATTTCACTCAGTCAGGTAGGAGAACTGCTTGGTGGCTGGCAAGTAGACTAGAACAAGAAGACTCAGATAGATGGTAAAAGGAACTTAAGCCATTTATTTCTGATATTTAGAACACACGTTGAAGCTTTTTTTTAAGCAATGACCAAAACAGGTCATAGCAGAGATTCTGGTCACGTGGACCAGAAAAAGGCACAGCTCTCTTGGATGTGCCCATCACAAAGGTGCCCTCCAGAACTGACATTAGGAGTTCAGCATACTCAAAAGACCAACTTACAGCAGCTGAAAAGAGTCAAGCATTTCTAACTCATGGTTACGTGAAAGAAGATATGAACAACATGAGGCAGCTGAATTTGCAAGTGCGTGCAAGAATCTATCAGCTTAATATGCAATTTGACCTTTCTTATTTTTTCTTTAAACCTGAAGCAGGCGAGAGGTAAAAAATAAAGAAATGGCCTGCTCAATCACAAAAACGTTCAAGATAATCTGTGCTTGAAAGAGAATGCACCAAGTATTAAACAGTTGGCTGTGCAAAACTCTCTCCTGCTGAAGACATCTGCAAGATATGCATTCTATTTTGTAAAGCATTGCTTCTTAATGTCTCACTTTCACGAGCCCCTCTTAAACTCTCATGGAGGTCAGTGGGGGGGACTGGTGTTGAGTTGTTATGCTTTAATGGGGCTTCTCCACTTGTGAAGCACATCTAATGCTGCATGACACCAGTAACCAACAGAGCCACCCCTCCTTCCCAAAGGTCCAGCAAGCACCTGAATGGGATTCAGAGAGACCAAGCTAACATGCCATTAAATGAACAACTTCACACTCAGTCCATGCAATGAAAGAAGCACGGAACTGAAGTGAGCAATCACTGGCTGAGGCCTTGGTAGTACATTTTTCTAATTCTTTATTGCCATGCTCCTACCTTGACTACATGTAGAATTGAGCACCTTAAAACTCAGTTCTGGAACTAAACCTCATACAAACTCTTGTGCAATTGCTAAAATCAGGCCATGTTTCCACGATGTTTATCACAACTCTGCAGTACCAGATCACCCAGCATCTTACCCAGTTAGGGTGTGGGCACTCAATTATGCTCTTGTCAAATTAACAAGAGACCATGGTATGGAGTTTATGTCAGCACCAGGCCAGCTGATACCTGATCTGGCACGAAGTCTGCCGGGAGGCTTAGGCTCCAAAAGATTTCAAACAACAGAAACTGGTAGAGAGGTTTTATACTAGTTCAATGCTTCACCTCCTGCAGCTGCAGCAACCTGGCTCCCTAAAATATGATTAGCTAGTCTATTGAGACAAAAACTCAGTTTAGCATTAGCTATACTATCATTTCCAGCTCTATACACATTAAGACAATAGAGACCACAGAAAGTCTACAGAGCTGCACTCAGTTGAATACGCTGATTTCCAAATCACACCCTTATGTAAACACAGGCTACTTTATGTCTAGATCAGGTTTGAATGCTCTTGTTCCTACTGTACAGATGGGGAAACTGAGACAAACAGCAATTAAAGGAGATGCCTGAGGTCATGTCTTGGGTCTAGCAATCAGCAGAGGAATCTGGATTCCCAACTCCTACTTGTATTTTTTAAACCACTAAACCACGATCCTCCCCAGTTCAAGCACAGTTTCAAGTTCAAGGATTCACACCAAAAAAAAAGAAACCATGAGCAGACTTGGTTTTACATCTGTGCAGGCTACAACAGCTCTCAAAACACAAGAAGCCTTCTAAAAACTCTATTTTAAATATATATATATATATACACACACAAAAAAAAATAAATGTATGTCATTGTAATAGTCTTAACTGCAGCCTGAACATTTTTCCACCAGAAAAGCAAAGTAAATACAACAACAGTGACATCTAAGTACACAGACCGATTACAGTTTTACTTTCAAAAGAGCTTTGATTGATCTTTCCTGATAGACCTGAAATAAATTAAACTAGATTGACTCACTTGAGAACAGACTGTAATCCTTTAGTCAGATCCCAGAGAACCCAAACCAAACCAGCTGTTAATTCAGGCTTTATAAGATAAAGCATGAGAAATCCAACCTGATGTACCCCAGAGCAACGGCTTACATCATCTCTGCAAGCAATCAACTAGCTGCTTCTTTTAGGAACTAATCAGTGCTCTCCACCATGTGGGTGCCAAACTCGTTTTCCACCCCTCCAGCAGACTCTGCAGCCAAAGTAGGAGGGAGAAGGAAAAAGCAATGGACAAGAGGGAGTAATTTAAAAGATTCAGCTGTTGACTTCATGAACCCCATTGCACAGGCTGTCCCGACACTGAGAGAGGGAAGGGGAAGAGAAAGAAACACCCACACAAACCCACTTACAATAACTACTTCAATTCAAACAATTGCTGGATCTCAGTGGGGAATAAACTGCCCAAATCAACATTCACAACTCGGAAGGGCAGGAGGAGGGGAGGGAAGAGAAGCACACACCCATTTGAGGAACCACATATGGACAGACTGGGAGAGAGGCAGTTATAGCCTTACATGAAACATCAAAGTAGGCAAAATAAAAGGTGTTTTCTCCTGCTCTACCAATTCAGTAATAAAAATATGCCCATCAATTAGTTCCGTACCATCACTGTTCTGACAGGATTCTTGTTTAGGGTTTTTTTTGGTCAGGTTTTTAGATTTTCAGATCTCATCTTCACATCTGAGATTTAGTCTGAAAAAGAACACTGCTTCCTGGAACTATCTATTTATTGATACTAAGGGACTCACACTGGAAACCCAATTCAAGGAACTGTAGTACTTTCAAACTGCTTTTGATTACCAAGGAAAAGAGGACAATGAGGCTTCTCACCTGAAGTCAAGAGAAACTGATCCCAACAATAACATCAATATAATATATGTGTGTTATAAAAAGGCACATGCAACAGGCAGTACATTTTCTGCGTGTTCTGAAACCATTCATAGAAGAAGCCTAACACAATTCAAAGGGAAAAACAAAAAAAATCAGCTCAAGAAAGGATATGACTTCTAGTCATAAATCTTATCTAAAGGGAAAACACGGAGGCAACTCTTAGATGAAGTTCAAATTACACCAGACACTCACTAAACCCTTGGCAGTAACACCTCCAACAAGAAGCAGCCTTACTCCCACAAAACAATGGAGTGCCCTAGCCAGGTACTTCTGGGAGGGAGCACAATGCAGTCTGTGTTACACATGTGAAAGCTCTTCTCCGGGAGAAAGCCACAGCTCTGCACAAGATAAAGCTGAGGATTACGCCAGGTGCCCACAGTGGCATTTGCAGCCTCGGTGTCAAGAGGGCTACTCCTGAGGAAGCTTTGTACTGTTAGGAAGAAGAGGAAAAGAAAGAAAAACACAGCAGCTATCGTGGAGCTTGAGCAAATCAGATCAGCTAAAATACTACTCTGGAAGCAAACACCCAATCAACTGGGAGTTCCAGTAAGCTTTGTTTTACTCTGGTTAAATTAAATCATTTTTAGTGGACTCCAAGCTGGAGTACACTGATTAAGGTGATAGGTAGCTCTTCCAACTACTGGAAGGGGATGCGGCAGGGGCTTCTCAAGAGCTGCAATGCTGTTTTATATTCCTATTCCTCAAGGTGCTTGCAGAAACACCAAGCTGATGCTACCCATTATCAAGTACAATACCTGGATAAATTTTTCTTGGTTGAGAGTATAACTGAACACAACAAAACACCTTTCCAGTGCCTACTGACCAGCCCCAGCAGCCCTGTTAAGTGCAGATCAGGATCTAAGTCACAACACTGTTCTGGGTCAGCAGTGCTCCACCAAGGAAATCACAGGCAAGGGAAGAAGACTCTCAATGCCTAAAGACATTTTTGGAGACTACCCAGGAATAACAGAGGTGGCCTCAGATGCAAGCTTACACTATGCAGTTTTATCCAGGAAAACAAGTAGACACAAGTAAACAGCATTGCCTCACACATGTCCCAGAGGCGCTGCATACTTCGAACATGCGAATACTCAGTCAACTTCTCAGCACTAACAGACTCCAGCTGTGTGGTGGCTTCAGGCTCTCTAAGTCCCCTGCCCTGTACATCACCTCAGCTGAGGAAAGAGCAATGCTAACAAACAAGGTATTGGCACAAACTCTGAAGGAGGTGGTCTCACTTTTGACAACCATAAATCTCTATGAGATAAATGGAAGCAAGAGTCCACATTCAGCTCATTTTATTTAGCATCTCAGTCTGTCCACATCAGCTCGTTTCAAGATTTAGATCACCTCAACTCTTTCACCACCTATTAAACACAACCAGTACCACACCTCAGGCTGTCCCCTCAGGGAGGCTGGAAAGGTCTTGGGACTTCAACCAGATGAACATGCGAAGATGCCTGGCTCTCCACGCCATTTTTAATCCGTTCAGTTTTTATTAGTTTAATCAAGTCCCAAGTATTATTAAGCTCCAACAATTAACTGTAAAATCTTACCTCCGTTTTACATATATTAAACAGCCAACAAACATGAAGTGTGAAAATGAGGGAAGGAGAAGGATGGTTGAGGCAGACACAATACATAACTTGGCTCCATTCACCGTTTTGGGTAACTTCCTGCATAACTGAAATAAGATCCAGCAAACAATCAAAGGGAAAATAATGACCAGTAGAGTATGGGAGAGATGCCTCCACATAACTCCTTCTCCATTCTTTTCCTTCATCTATCCACAATCTATTTCCTCCAACCACCTCTGAAACAGCCATGCACCTACCACAGAATGAAACCAACAGCTTGCAACAAAGCTGCAGGACTACACAATGCCTCCCCTCCACATCCATTCATAGCACATGGAAGAACATTTAACAAAGCCCAAACCTTGGGACAGGTTTATAAAGGCCTTGAGCTAAAGGGGGTCAACTTCTATCTTCAATTAGGAAAGGCACAACTATAACTAGTTCCAAATCAAAATTAGCCTGAGCCTTTTTGATCTGAGACTTACTTCCTTCAGATTCTGGGTCATCCATTAAAAATAAAAGTTCAATTCACCATCTCCTGAAGGGGCAAAGACACATCCACACAGAGGTATTTCACATTATTTCTAGGGAATCTGACCTTCTATCCAGAAACATTTATTCTAAATAGTACCTTCCCTCCTGCTCAGGGAAGCAATTTGAAAGAAAGGAGGGAAAAAAAAGGAGGGATTTTTCCTCTAATCCCAGAGCAACAAAAATTGAAGGAATTAGTCCATAAAATATTCAGGTTTGATTTAATTAACCTATATAACAAGCCTGCTACTGTTGCCTTTTTAGGAACCGTATCTGTTCACAAAGTGACAGTATGGAGGCAGGGTCTATAACTCTGCTTAAATCTGCAGTCCAGAGAGTCTGACAGCACTGGAGTTACACATCACCAAATCATAACGAATCCTTCACACAGTATCATCCAGCATTTGAGACAGATTGGCACAGGCAGCTCGTTGTGCAAGACAGGTTGCAAAAAAGTTTGATGCAAACTTTATACCCTTTTATTTGTCTAACAGCAGCGCCCAAAGGCACCACCAGAGAACAGAGTCCTTTTGTGCTAGGTACTGTACAAACACCAGAGTGAGAAAGACTGACCCTGCCCAAAAAACACATGGGGAGTGAAGGAGGGAGGCACGGAAAAGGGAAACTGTTTAAATGAGAGACCTGCGAAATGCAACATAGATGCTAAATAACATGTTGTCTCTCTGTGTGGGCAACAGAGAACTAGGGAACACAGAAAACCAGTTTCCTGGATCTCCACCCCAAAGACTGATCCTTGTCCCAGTTAAAACAAGTGTCCTTGAGCAAGCATCCCAGGAACTTCCTACAACGCAACTTGAGTACTTCCATACACCAAACCTCCAGCCTTCCCAAGCCTGACAACTATGAAATAACAAGAGAAACCAATGAGCTGACTTTGCTCTGCTGGGAAGTTGGGTCCCTCCCCTCGCCGGGGGAATTAAACTCCTGCTTCTAGTAGTGGAGGATGAAGCATCAGGTTTCAGAAATCATGGCAGTTTTAGCTATGGGAAGAGCTGCCAGCAGCTGAGACAAAAACTGCTCATCTTGGGCTTGTGGTCGGAGTGAACATTTGGGGGTATTGCCACAGATAAACAGATAAGGAGGGAATACTTCCCTAGCAGATTTATTAATCTGTAAATGTTGGCTGAAGACACTGAGCTGTTTGGAGCAGCGGAGTCCCAGGGAGATGGATTAGCGAGAGGAGTGTAGATGAGGTGGCCGTGGGTGCATAATGCTAGTTAAATATAGTCTGCAATTTATAAAATGGGTTTGTATATATAAAGCTACATTTCTCACCACTAATCACAAAAGATCAAGCAAAACCACCTTCTACAGCACACAGGGGGCTATATGCTTATTAACTGAATGACCCATCACAAGGTGTTTACTGTGCCTATAAACCGTACCCCCACTCTCGTGAAAGTGATGCTACGTCACTGGCAGACTATGGTCCTGATGCCCACAGAGCACAGCAAGCTGCAAAGTGAAAATAAGATCTTCAAGCAGGGGAGAACTGCAGTCAAAGGAAACGGGCATGCAGCAAACCAGTATAAAACAGGCAACAAATTTCCTCTTCTTGCTGCCACTAATTTCATGCCTATCACTAAGATGAATCATTCTGTTGCTCGTTTGCTGTGTAGCCTTTTGTTTTCCAACCCCAGGGAGATAAATTATGTCAGAGTGTAGCCTCCAGCACCTCAACCCATGGGCCCCAACCATACATAGGCCACCTTGATCACTCCAGCATGTTTTCAAGAAATCACATCCTTTCCAGAATTATCCAGCTTTGCTGGATGTGACTCAGTTGTGCACTAGATATAGAAAGTCTCCTCTACTTTTCAGAAAGGTGTTGAGCAGAAAACAAAGCCTTCTAGAAGGTGTTTACAGTGACACTGCGGGTTAAACTAGAAAGCATCACTAGTTCTCTTTATTACCAATAATTAATTGATAGCTTTAGTTCTCAATATTGTAAAGAGTGTGATGAAATTAGAGATACACAGTGAAAAAGCGTCCTTCAAAAGTCAGCCTGCTATTAGGAGAGATCCTGCATAGTGTTTGAGGGGCTGGAGGGAAGTAGTGACTGAATCAAGTACATTAGATGCAGCTTCTGCCTTCTTTTGGATGCAAAAATCTTTCAGCACTACTGACTTTCCCAAGGTTATTGACAGGAGCAAACAGAATTGCTATTTCTCAGTTTTACCATATGGCTGACAGCATTTGATGTTTCTGAAACAGTACAAGATCTTAGGACCATGATGCTAGGAAAAAAAAACCCAACATTACTAACTTTCACCTTCAAGAAGAGGTTTCCACTGCTCTCAAACATAGGAAAACACAAGAGCTTTTATGCTTGGTAAATTTAAAAAAGCACCAATTCTTTACTTTCCAAACTTTCATTCATCAACCTTCAGCTGGGAGATTCAATATGTATTTCGTATAGGCCACATGAAGCTAAAGCATTAATGAAAGTAACGTTCAAAGAGTCTCTTGTATTAAAAGTTACATAATTTAATTCTTTGTTTTTTTTAAAAAACATAAAACCCGATTCTGTAAGATATCAGACATGTACAGAATTTTGAGAACCAGCTCCTTCACCGATTTCAGACTCCTTGAGAGTCCTGAAGTCAGGCTTGTCCTTAGATAGCTTTCCTGAAAGGGAGATGTTCAGTCTCCATCCAGTTCATGTCATGGTCAAGGGAAGGAATTTTACCTTACAGTAACTCTCAAGCATTCTTTCTGCTTATCTAGCTCAAAGATCTAGCTAGCAATGGGACTTGCAAACAGCAAAATTAAGAACTGTAAAGCTAGGCTGAACACTGCTGATAAAAACCACAAAACCAAGAACTCGATTGCAAAGTAGGCTAAAGAGCACAAACTCGGGAGATAAAAAGCCACTCTCGCTGTAAAAAACAATGATAACAGAACCACTAAAGCAGAAATCAAAATCCTACGTACTTTGCATGTGGTTTTTGACAGCAAACCAATTCATTTGGTTCCCCTCAATTCGCACACCAATGCAACCGATATTTTGCATACTGATTGAAAAAAAACCAAAACCAACCGATAACAGAGACTTCAATCACTTCAACCGCAGAACAGCATAGAAAAAAAAATAAATCAATACATAAATAATACGTAAATACCTTCAAACATGACATATGCAAGAAGTTGCCTCATAACACAGATGCTATTCAGCTTGAACTGTTCCCCCAGAATTAAGCATTAAGTTTCCAGCAAGGCTACCCCAGCATTACTGTCTACCCCACGTTTAGAACATGTTTTTCTTTTACACTTTAAAATATACCATTTACCAGAAACATCAGAAGATGGGAAAATATTCAATATGAGCAGCAAATGAAGGCTGACACTGCTGTTGAAACTACCTGCTATTCTATTCCCTGGCATGGGAGGTTGGAACTAGGTGATCTTTAAGGTCCCTTCCAAATCAAACCATTCTATGATTCTATGTTGTGTTATTAGGGTGTTCTTTCTCTTTTGCATTTCTGTTTCTTGTTAGGGGAAAAAAAAAAAATTAGTCATAATCATAGCATCACACATTTCCAGATAGACTTTGAAGTTCACACATTATTGAGGTAAAATTCACAGCCCTGTTGCTGAGATTTGGTTACAGGCAGCTCTGTAAAAGCTGATTTGCTAGGGTAATAGTTCATCTCATTTTAAAATAAACATATTATATTGTTATAAAAAGGAGAGTTTAACATCTTAAAATTACAAGAAGTTGGCCAACACAGCAAGATCTGCAGTCTGCTCTGAATCAGCTCTTAGAAACAGTAGAACCTGATTAAATCCCAAGACCAATCTCGAGGACAAGTATTTTGTGTGAGAGCAGTCTCTCACAGGATTCTAAGTGCAACAAACTAAGTCCTAAATTGTGCATATGGCCCAAATGTTATGTATTCATTTCCCCTCAATTTTTGGTTGGGCCATACATAGAGAGCACTGTAGCAAGGATAAACTATGGCAGCATGGGGGTGGGGGGTGGGGGAATCATTCTTTAGTAAAACTGCATTTTAAAACCTCAAAATATCCAGTAGGTTATAGCCCTACTGCATTGGAGTGGGACTCCACAAGACTGCTAGAATCAATCCAATTTTTGCTCAGACATTAAGGGGAAAGAGAATAAAATAAAATGTGCATGTGGTCAGGGAGAAACAAAGCCCGAGATGTGTCATGCAATCTGGCTACCCCATTCCAAACACTTCTGAGAATATGAAACCACAATACCATAATGAAAATTCTTCCATACACATAATTATTGAACACAATCAGCATCTGGTAGGAGAGAAAAGAAAGAAGTCCAAAGGCACAGCTCCCATCCTGACAAACTATCAGCTGGCATAATCAATCAGCAGCTTATGTTTTTACATAAGATTTTGTTACGAAGTCAAAAGGAGAAACACAATAAAAAAAGAGGGCAAAAAAGACCTTTGGGGAAAGGGACTATTTAAAATAAATCAGAAAAACCAAGCCTAGCTCTTCTGTTTTCTCCAGCTCTTCTTTACTTTAACCCCACTCCTCCAAAGTCTTTTCCACCTCAAGACAGGCCATTTTCCAAAATATGGAGAATATGAACTTTTGCCTCAGGGTTAAGCATTAAGTAAGCAGTTTTACTCTTCTTTCATCCTGTTTCATGGATAGGCAAAATGAGGCAGAGACAATAAGCCTGAAGAACAAATAGTGTGTAATATTCAAGAGCCACTTCAACCCGTTGGGTTCAACAACTTCTGCATCCTTCCTTCTCATTTTAAACACCACCATGTCCAAGATCAGCTGAACGATGCTTCTTAAGGGACAGCTGCAGTATATGCATTACACCCCTGCAATATACATATTCAATATGATCTGTAGTCTCCAAATTAAGAGTTAATCCTAAATCAGCACCTAGGACCCAGCAGACGGTCACCTCGTTCAACAAAGAGTGACCTTTTAATCAAGCATAAACCCAATGTTCCTGGGCAATGCGCACACATCTCAAGATGCCAAAAGGCTCTTGGTTGTTCTTGTTTGCACTTCAAGTTTCACAAAAATAGAACAAAAAGTTGAGTAAAAACAATATTATAATTAAATAAAAGTATTAAGCAATTCTAAAGCATAGCAGCTGGAGGGCCAGGTTTTTTGGACTTAAAAAAAGAGTGACCCACAAGGGGGGAAAA
Source organism: Pezoporus occidentalis (assembly GCF_034315485.1). NCBI lineage: Eukaryota > Metazoa > Chordata > Aves > Psittaciformes > Psittacidae > Pezoporus > Pezoporus occidentalis. The sequence continues at coordinate 1,449,753 of NW_026913071.1, read as the reverse complement.
GACACCACACACACACACACACACACAGCGGTTCACTGGGCAATCCAGACACATTCTCAAAGGCAGACATTGTGGGAGATGAAGTTACTAGGCAGGAAAAACAGTTGCTAAGTCTGAATATTTGGTTATTCTCAGAGCAGGGATTAGAAGAGGAAGTGTTGACAATGTAAGAGTAGCTACCATGAAGTCCCCAGAGCTTTTTAGTTGTCCCTGCTGATCCCGCGGAGAGGGGAGGGGTGAGTGACAGGGCTCGCCCACAGTGACAGTGCCAGAAACCAGCTCGTGTGACACTCGCAGCGTGTTATACATTGTCATTTTAATACACATTCTTCCAGACTCTCCTAAAGGACCTACGTACACACAGACCCTCTTAACTTAATCCTGGTATACCTTGGTGTAACAGCTCATACAGCTCCTTTTGCCATAAACACATAGCTACATCTAAGAAAATGAGTAAAAAACATCTTTGCCAACACCACTATGTCCTCGTGATGCAATGGACGTATGCCTTAAACCTAAGGCCTTTTAAGCAACTTGGAGCTAGGTCTCTCTGATCCCTTCAAAGCAAGGCTTTCTCAACTTGTTCTCATAGAGGCTAAACGGACTTTGATTAGGCCAAGACAGGAACAAGGTCTACCTGCCTTCTCAAACAGGCTGATGGATCTCTCTTCATGAGGATGAAGTGCTATACATTCAGAGTCCCAAGTACAAAAATAAAATTGTTTGAAAAAGGCTTCTTTTATGTATATATAATATATATATCTTGAATTTAACAGTTATCAGAATGAGATCATGCCTTCCCAAAATTAATCTGCTCTGCAGTATAGGTGACTGAAAACGAACACTGTCTCTTTTCCCTGTACTTTAAATAAAGTCCTGCAGAATCACTTTTGTTATTGCAGAGAGCTTCCACGTGTATCAGAAATGAGGAACTTCCTTAATACTGCACATCAGCAGTGGGTTATTTCACTTGCTTCACTGCAGCTTTAGCAGCCTCTACAAATGTCATAAAGTGACCATCCGACCTCGGCAGCCAAACTTTGTGACCCATACCCTGGGACAGGTTGCTGTCACTGTGTTAGTTGCTAAGAGGAGTTGCAGGAGTAGAGCAGAGTGCTGTTACAATGAAAGGGAAGCACGCGGATACACGGCAAGGCACGCACCGGGAAAGAGAGATGCAGATAAGATTGCCGCCTCTTTATTCACTACTTTAAGTTTTGTGGAAAGGGCCTTAAATGAGTAACACAAGATGATTTTTTTTTCCCAGAAAAAATGAGACAGAACATGTGCATGCGGGTTAGCTTTGCTGGAACCCACTGAAGACCACGAACAACAGAGTCAAGTACGCTCATTGTTCAACCCCTCCGTCTTGCCAAAGCAATTCCTTTGCGAGACTGTTCGCTTGTATCTTCCTCGGCATTTGACAACTGCCAAGCACACACATTTTAGGTATTAAACCAGTAAATAAGCAGTGACAGCTTCTTAGGCCATTATTGTACAACATCCACATCCTCTGGAATACGTCAATCAATCTGCCTGCACAACACGGCGCTTAATTTTCTTTTAAAATAGGGAAAGCCGTAGCTGGAAAACCTCTGAATAAGCACGCATTAAATCCATCCTACACAGCAATCAGCATTAAGAACAACCGTGAGGAAGTGATCAATCCCTACCCTTTGTTCACAAAAAAATTACAGTATAAGAAAAGTATCTTGCTCCCTCCCTCGTGTTTTGACAATCTTTTAAAAAGACCAAGAAGTTGAGGGGGGAAAGATAATAACAAAAAATCCTTCACATTTTTATGTGGCAGTCAGTAAAAAGAGTGGTAAAAAATAAAATGCTGCTTTCAATTTATATACATTTCCTTCTCAATTGGAAGGATCAATAGTTTTAAGAAAAATAGGACACCTTCTTTCTGCTCCGTATGTTTCTCTTATTGGTTCATTTACACTGGGCTGTTCTCGTAGGAGCAGTTAGTACATCTTTTTGTCATTTTAGCCTTCCTCTGCCATTAGTGTTAACTGCTGAGACGGTGCAGCTCTCCTCTGCCATCCTGCCCAAGCACTGCATCTTTTTCCCCAGCCCTTCTCCCTTTGACTAATGTTCACCAACACTCATACATCATTCCCAAATTGGTCCAAATGAATTAAACACAGCTCTGCTTAACATTACGAGATTTAAATGGATTTTCTCTCTGCAGGTCTGCCCCATAATTGGGTTTATCCATCTTGTTGAAGTACAGTTTACACTTGCTAACATCACGCCAATTCAAGCTACATTTTCTGCTCCAGTGGCAGGAGTGAAGCAGATTTGTCATCGGATCATAACAGGTAATTCAAACAACAATTAGTTTGATGACGGCCCGTATGTCAATGTCTGGTCCCAGTCAGTGCTGCTCGCACCCACTGCTCTCTGTACGCTAAGATGAATTGTGCTTACAATCCTTCAATTTCAATCGACAAATACTTACCGGCAAAAAGCTGGAACTCAACTGACACAAAACCATCCTATTGCCCAGCAAGTGCCCTGGGAGAAGAAGCACAGAGCAGAGCTGGATGGTGCAAGCTCCTCTGCCCTCCAGCTACACCTCGGCTAATGGCAAACTGCTGAAGGATGGGGTTTGAACTGCATTTTCCAAGCATCAGCAGCACTTTGGAAACACCTTTCACATGCACGCACTGATTTCCAAATGCAAAACACAGCAGCCTACAGGCAGGTGCAACCTACCTTGGCCTTGCAGCCCCTTCAAACCCAAGCAGACAGGCAGGTCTAGATGGCTGCTAAAAGGAGACTACTTCCTGACAGGCGTCACATCCACAAACCCACCAGCATCTGCAGAGGCAACTGCAAAACACTGAGCATCACTGAAGCCCTGAGCTTCCCAACTTAGGCAGCCAGCACTAGGCAGCTTTAGCTTCAGGTTTCAATATATTAGCAGAGATAGGGAAGAACACCCACGAGTCAGTGACATCCTTCAGCATCTACCTCACATAACAGTGTTCAAAATATTTGCCAGCAAAGTCATGCATTCTGGGTTTGAAAATACCATGCATTTCTTGGAGGGCTGGTTTTACCAATTAGACAAGACCTAATTTGCCTCTCCAAATCTGTTCAATGTGAAAGCAAGCTTGTTTCACATTAAAAGAAACATTATTTCCTTAGGGCCAAGTAAACCTAATGCCACGTTCATGTTTTTCTGGTCCCTTCACGAACACAGGGTTATCTGGGACATGGCAGTGATAATTTCAAACACCCATGTACATCAGTACCTATACTATTAACTATGAATGTGATCAACCCTTTTAAATCATTTTCCTCTTACTCTTTCTGGTTTAGAGGAAGAGAAAGAACAATAATTTCCTAACAGATTTTCCACAGTATCATTTTGTCTCAAACTATATTCTAATACACAATGCTAGTTGCTGTACATCATTTAACTGTAAAAATCCAGCTAGCTGGCTGAAAACGTAGGAAGCCCTTTCATAATTAGAGAAGGATCTCCACCAAAAGAAACTAACATTAAAATAGAAGTCTTGGTTTAAAAATTAAGATGTACTTAATGAGCAACAAAGGTATCAGTGATTAAAGATTTTCAAAGCCAATAGCAGAAACACCATAAAATCCTCTTAACCTAAACATTGTAAAAGATGATGATTAAGTTCAGATCAAAAAGTAGTTAAAGTAATGGTATATAAAATATTCCCCTCCTGGAGGTGACGAGGGGAAATTCAGCACAGACAGAAAGCAGATACACTAAAACCTTACTGGAACTTGGAAAACATTGTTCTGTTTCTCTACACTAACATTTAAATCAGATGTAAGTCAATGCCCTGAACAAAAGAAATACGGTTTTCTTTGTGCTGTCTCTGGTTACACTTTCTGTTCTAACACCATCACTGCCTTTTGTGTGCCTCCCAAAAAAATTACAAATACTTCATCATTTTTCTTTTTTTTTTGCCTCTTTTTATTCTGATGCATGGCTCATATACAGAGACAAATCACACTCACCATGGCCTGATGCTCAGTTGAAGTAAATCACAAGAGGGCCACTGGGGTTTTTTGTTGGGGTTTTTTTGGAGCAGTTACGACAGCGCTCACAATCTTTGGACAACATGCATTTAGCAATTCTACATTTGTTTTTTCATCATGCTGGTATTTCAGTATAATTCTGAACACTGGGAACGGCTCCAAGTGTCTCAGGTCACTTCTGAAAGTACAGTTGGCATCAATCCCACAGGTCATTCCCTTGGAGGGCTTCCCAACATCTCACAAGCACCCAATCAGAAACACCAAAGCCACTCAAGAGACATCAATTCCCACACAAGCCCATCATCCAGTGACTTGCGCATGTCAAGCTCTTAAGAAAGAAATCCTGTTGCCCCAAACACTGGGCAGATTTATGGGCAGAAACAGAACACAGCATCTCCATCACCCTCCCAGCGCTTGACCCGGGCAGGCTGGACAGGGAAGGGGTGGCAGCAGACAAGGCTGTGGCAAGAATCAGAACCCTGTTTTGCAACCGTTACTCCTGTCCTACTGAAGGCTATGGGTATGGAGCAACATCTCCAGGCCAGACCCTGATCACCCTTATCTGCAGCATAAGGGCAGCAACTACTTGTATCCTTATGCAAACCAACCACTTAATTGCATGGCTGGGTGGGGGGAGCAGCCTTAACAGCATGTTTATTTTTGTCAAGATGGCATGGGAACAAGGCACGGCTTTGCACGTGGGAGAAGGGCAGGGGTCACAGCAGGAAAAAAGTAATGACGACTTCTAGGTACGGGCATCTCCTGGCACCCCAGAGCCAGCAGATTCCAACTCTTCCAGCAAGTCATTCGCAGCCAGGAAATACCCTCCCTCTCAGTCATCACTCAAAATAATAAATATTTATTTATACATCGCATGCAGCCTGTTCCCTTGGCAAGGGGCTGAGCAGAGCAGAAATACGAGCAACGCGACCCCCTCAGCGTCAGAATAGCTGCAAAAGCAAACAGGGACCACAAGTCCCACCCAGGCAAGTTCAAATAGCTACCAGGAAGCATCACCACCATCCAAGAAATTATAAAGACAACTTGAAAGTTTCTCAGTGCTTTAGATCTATTCTCTCTTCCAAAACAAGACCTTTCCCAGGTCATAATCCCTCAAAAGAGGAGACTTCCTACTCTATCACCGAGCAGGCTCAGCTCCAGCCATGACAAACAGGTGTCAGGTTGATGTCCTGGCAATAAAAGGAGACTGGTGCTGACGATGCCTTGAAGACAGCAATGGGTACAGCACAGCCAAAACTCTACGCAGTGAGCAGGAACTGAGCGGAGCACCTATTAAGTGGTATTGTTTTCTTTCTGTAATATAATAAGTCTCAGCTATCACCAGCAGCCAGCGCAAAGCCTCAAAGCCAAGCAGAATAATACATCCTCAGGCTTTTGTATCCTAGCTTGCCCCGATGGCTTCTGTTGCAAATCAGTTGTCATAGCTAGAGACCAGACTTGAGAAGCCGATTAAACGAAGCTTGCCCTGCTCCTGTCTGATGAAGTGCTCCTTCATCCAACTCCTCATTAACAGGCTCATGGATATCCACTGTGATTGTTAACTTCACGGGCTCATGAAGGGCATGCACCACACTGGCAAAAGGCCGGATCTGGAAGAATTAAAATCCAGCTTTTCCAAGTGGTCAGAACCCTGTCCCATTGCTGCATGGGTCACTGTGCTGGAACCACTCTCCCATGGCGGGTGAGGGAGCGCAGCTGAGGTCAGGCTGCTTGGAGAGAGCAGAGGGCACTGGACCAGCCAAAGGGCCATCACAGCTTTGAGGGTTTCCTGGTATAGCCATCCCCTGGCAGAGTCCCCAACAAACCAGCATTCCAGGGCAGAGGGATTCAAATTGGAGCCATGGAGAGCATCCATAACCCCATGCCAAGAGCCAACCAAACAGACACAGCAGTCGAAGTAGGTCCTGCTTTCAAGGGAAAGCAGAACACCAGAGACAAAGGCTGGTATACAATGGCCCTCTTTAAAATAATAATTAAAATAAAAATCCATAGGAAAACTTCCATTGGCTTTATCAAGGCCAGGATGTGACAGAAGCTTGTGGAGCCACCCTGAGGGAAGGCAATTAGTCTCACTCAAGAGATGCCAAAAAATTTAGCAGAGCATCCATAATCACCTTGAAATATTCTCTACTAGCAAAGCATAATGGGTTTATCATTTCTTTCTCAATTAAGTGGTGCTTAAGTTGACCAGGGAGTGGATTTCTATTGCACATTGATTAGGCAATAAAAATACATTAAAAAGCAAGTCGGACTACAGGCAAGGAACGTCATCCCTCTCCCTCTGCCAAGTAAGATGTCCTCCTGGGCAGGCTGCCGTACCTTCTCCCCACCTCTCCTAGCAGTTCAGCTCTTGTGCAAAACACTTTTACATAATGAATGAATTCCCAAGGCTACTTGTAAAATTACTAGGCGCAGCCTTGTTAAACATTCATTTGGATTTAAGACAATGCATTAAAAATCACCAGGCAAGTAAGCACCAAGTGCTATGCTACCATCAAAGTTAAATAAACAGGATAGGCCATCACCCATCCCCACTCTCCGCACTCACACACTCTCCCACAGATCAATAGCAAGGCTCATTGATTATAATTGGAACAGGATCACACTCTTTTCCTTCCAGGTCAAAAGACACAATGACTACAAGCCATTAAGTATTTTGTGGCACCACTCAATGACTGTATTTATGCCATATATGTAGTTATGATTATTCCACTGAATAATGTTCATTTATTTCAGCAACAGTCTGACAAACTATATTTATGCTGCACCTTTGGCCTCCTTGCTTGAACTCTGCTCAGCAATGTCTCTCAGCTGGGACTACTTCTAACACGCAAGCCCTCCAAAACAGCTTTCAAGCCACCAGTGTTTCTTGGATATTGTTTTGTTTAAATCTACTACAAAAGGGTATTTTCTCACTCTCCACGCTTCCACCCTCCTCCCCATCTCATCTTTCCCCTCAAGCTCTTGGCCAAAGAAAACCAAGAGGATTTTAAGTTACATTTCTTGCATGCTCTCTGTGAGCACTAAGAGTCCGAAGCATTACCAGGGCTGGCCCAAGAAGCTGAATTCCATTAAACCAAAGCATCTGAGAAGTCCCATCACTACCTGCAGTCTCTTAGGAGCATCATGGGGGGCTGACTGAAAACCTAGGAATATCAAATACAGACATCCCCATACTGCAGTCACATGACAGCTTCCCTATCATGCCGGGATTGCTGGGTTTATGGACAGCCAGCAGCAGAAATATTAATGCTACTTCTGTATTTCAGAGAAATAAGAGGCATAGATACATACCTATATTTTAAATATGTATGTATCTATATATGCATGTACACACATGCATATAAACCCCTTTGCTAGAGAAACAAAAAGACTGGTTGTCTGAAGGTGCTATAAATGCCCTTCAGAGCCTATTTAGCCTGGTCTGCATAATCTCACCAGTGAATTTGCCACTTGTAAGTATCTCAAATTTACACCAATAAAATCTGAGCAACCAGACAGTCTATATATAAATACATATCTATGCATGGAGCCATTAACATCCGTTTGTGGTTTGTTTTTCTTGTGAAAGATCAGGAGGGGAAGGGAGGGAGAAAAGGTAAAGTCCAAATCATGTGTCCTCACAAAGGACACAGAGCACTCAGTAGCTGGGGGAACTGCAAGCTCACACCCTGTCAAATGAGATAGGGCAGCTCCACACCACTTTTCTTCATTTCAAAACTGAAAGCATGGCAGAGACGAGAACGTCAAGGAACACGGAGATAAATGTAGAAACTGATGTTGTGTCATGCCCTCATAAAAGGCCTGGGTACACCTACAGAGCCTTCCTTATGACTGTCATATAAACATTACACTGAGGCTGTGTACAGGAGATTAAACAGGAGGGGAGGGAAGCTTCACATGTGTCATGCTACCAAAGGTTATTTTAGGATCAGTTTAGAAGCTGAGCGGTGGGTGGCAGCTGATTATATTACCACAGGCATATTTAAATATCATGGGCCCAAATTCTCATCAGGATCTCTCATAAAGGCTGCACAGTGACTTGAGCTAGAAACTTCACCTTCGGAGCAGTCCACTTCCCCGGGGCTGTGGGGATCCCTCCTGGGCTTGAACCTTCCCTCAAAGCAAGATGCAGCCATGGCACAAGCACTCTGGCTTGAAAGGCCAGTGTTTGTTCAAGGAATAACGCCAAGGAGACACGAGGAGGATTTCCCCATCAAGGACCACCCTGCTGCACCATGAATGATGGTGAACCATCATGAGCACACAGAATACTTGGGACAGAGCACACGCAAGTACCACACACAGTCCTACACAGCCATGGCATCACCAAGTTGTGTTAGCCCACCAGCCAGCAACAAACCACAGTTACTTCCCTCTGTGCATTAAATGCCTCAGATGCATCCCAGCCACTGCTGTCAACAGTTCCAGCTATCAGTGGTTCACATCTTGATGGTATCTGAAGCTGAAGAAGGGCTTTGGAGGAGCACAGCCCAGCTTACCATTAATTCAGAAAAATCCATATTTGAATGACTGCTTATATTAAGAAATGCCTCTGTTATCCCACACAATCATTCACCTTCACAACCGTGAGCCATGAGAACAATGCTACCTGGTCACAGAGTCATATCCATAGCTTTAGATCACCAAACAATGCTGCAAGTCCTGCCTTTAAGTGGCCTAATACCAGATGACTTAGAGGAAACCACACAGGATGTTCATATAAAGGGTGACCACTGAGCAGAGCACCTAATGACAGTACTGTTCTCACATACAGACAGACAGGCCCTCCCCTAAAAAGGATCCTCCCAAGTGACAAAAAATAATCAGATCCTTGATTCTCAAATGTTGCCATGACCTCAAAAGTTGCAGAAGAAAACATATATATACACATAAATCTTTAATATATGTAGACACATATATAAATGCATATATGTTATAGGTATTAATATATTGATAGATACATTATAAATATTTATATATACTGGTATTATATAGATATTAACATATCATTATATTCAAATATATAACAAGTTACCTGACTGGGTTTAAACCACGACAAACAGGTATTAATAGTTTTCCTTTCAATCTCTTCCAGATTTCTGTACCAAACCCCTGGTTCATAATCAGATCTACCCAATTACTTTGAAGGCTTACAGCACAGTTTTGCAGTATGAAGTATAAAATCTGCAAACATTTACTGAAGCTTTTAAAGAGAGCTTTACACTAAAAATGAGCCGTTACCACTAAAAAGTAGCTATTTTCGTAAATCTGTAGCTGTTAATCCATCCAAAAACACCAAACAAAGTCAGTTTCATTTTAGTTCAGCTGTAGCTCCTCTCCCATTTTTAACTGCTCCAAGATTTTGGTACCTGTAACACTGACTAGGTTGAGGGGCTCATTCAGCTGGTGGTGGTTCTGAACACAAGTTAGAATCAGTTAATACTGGACCTGGGTCTTTGCTGGGACCAGAAAGAACAAGATGCCAGGTAATGCCCACCTTACCTGTTCAAGCATTTCCAGTGAAGAAACTACTTTCACTACCTTAGCAGAAAGGAGTTACACAGTTCCACAGAAAGGACCTCCAGCAGACTCCAACATGTTCTACCCCATAGAGCTGCTACCCAACAAACCAAACACAGCATATATTGTAGCAAGTAGTGTGGGTAGTTTGGAACAGGCTGAATGGTACAAATTTCTAAGGTAGGTTCATACTGCTAATAATACAGTAACAAATAATAGAAATGGGGGCAAACAGCAGAAACTAATGCAATCTATACTGGTGAACACCACGAGGAAAAGTATAAAAACACCAGTTTCCCTTTCCATTACTTCAACGTATACACCCTTATTCAAAAAAATTTAAATTACCTGTTAAAAATTACTAGCCAAGTAGAGAGAGGAAATTAAGTCTTTCACCCATAAAAAGTTCTACTTATTGCAAAAAAACTCACACAACTGCAAAGAACCATTGTAACCACTAACTTACATCACCTGCCAGAAATACGATCACCTCAACAGTTTGCAATTCAGAGGTTAATCTACTTAAAGTTTTAGGACAAATCACTACTCATTATCTTAGTGCAACTACACTCCTTGGCAGGATAAGGTCACACTACCTACCAAAGAGAAAAATACCTCTCTCCAGTGCACCAAACCATGACAACTCATTGAAAGACTATTTTTAGCCATCTTCCAGACATCCTCAAAACAGTGAGATATATTTTCGTAACTTCAAATTAACCTTTAACAAAGAATGCCAATTTAACTCTTTACCAATATATGACTATTATATATTGTTAAACTATAACTGTATAAGCTGTTAGCTATAATATAACCAGTATAAGCCAGGTTGCATGACACTGTTTGGAAGGTAACTAGTCCTCCTCTGAGCACATCAGCATGCACAATGACGCTGGTGTATAACCAATGTGGGGAACTATAAATTTCCCTCTCGATCCCTTCCATACCCAAGACTCCCATTATGCCACTCAGCTAGGTTATTACTCATCAAGAAAGAACAGCAAGTAACTTCTGAACCATTTCACAGCCAACGGCCGTTTTCTCCCCTCCTACATAAACAGAAATGCCAAATACCAAACCTATTTGTAGCAGTCAAGATGAGTTCTAACAGGCGAATTACCATGAGGATAAACTGATCTGGATGTTTACCTAACCACTAATAATTATTCCTACTTATTCGTTTGTTGTACCCCAAATGCATGGAGTACTTAATAGAGAAAGTCTGATCCTTGCATGGAGGAACTCCCATCAGTAGGAAAGAAAGTGAAGCAAGATGAAACTACATGAGAAACCAATCTCAATTTAAACCACTTGTGACAGCAGGGACATGGATCTTAGCTTTGATTCTGCAAGAACCTCTTTTAGCCTTTACTGGAACCACCCCAAAGAAAGATGATCCATTGCTAGATATTCATCAAGTTATACAAAACCATAAATCTCTATCAACGTAACAGAATACCAGAAGCAGATGTCCTACAGACTCTAGGACTTCATCCTCTTGGCTTTTATTGATGTTCTTACCACCTTAAGAGGGTTTCAACTCTGGTGGCATGAGATAGTAGGTCACTGTTGGAAACATACACATGTTCAGCTTCAGAGAAAAGAAATCCTGAGAGTTAAACAGCCCAACTCCCTCGATTTTGCTCCTACCAAACAAAGCATACCCACGTGAATGTACATCTAATGCAACTTACTGATCATATCAATATACAACTGGGGCTGGTAACTGCTGGCACCACAAACCAGCAGTGTCCCAGTACCATGCAAACATTCAGGTTTAGCTGTGATCACTCTGAAGGCAATCAGTGTGCAAGATCACTACCAACCACCTTCATGCAGCTATACCTTGAAAAGTGACTCCATGAAAGTGGTATGAGGGTGAGGTAGGGAGGAAAGAGGAGTGTAGTGTTTATTTCCTTTTAACTTTCCATTTCATATGTGTTCAGTGCCATGCCTGAACACGTTCAGACACTTCTTCCCTTCCCCACTTACCCTTTTTCCAAACGCTTGTCCTACAAATTGTATCTGGGATTTGAAAATCTTTCTTTCCTATGCACACAGAGTAATAAAGAGACTTTGCAATCAAAATTCTGCACTTATGTACACCTGTGTTAACCCCATTGTCCTCAAATTAGTCCTTTAACAATGGCCGTGGGTTTGTACAGGTGCTTAACAAGCCCTTTAATTGGAATTTAACAAACAATTCCAACAGCAGGGGGGGGAAAAAGGGAAAAGAAAAGAGGAGGAAGAATTCAGCTCACTCCTTGTGGCACTAGCTAACACGTTCAAGGAGCAGGAAAAACAAAAACAAACGTGAAAGGTATTTAGGTGTGGGCAGATGCTGACAAGCAACTCACGAGACTTCAAAAAACTGCCTGTTTTCTACTTAGATCCCCAAACCAGAGCAATAGCAGGGAGTGTAAATGAAAACTTTTGTTTCTCATTTGCACCATCTTTCCACTATTATCTTTACCCTCTTTCCCAATTCAACTACTTTGCTTCCAAAATGGACTTTGTATTTGACACCCTTGGGCCCACAAACTTAGGCCACAATCCTACAAGACCAAACACATGGACCCATCTGGGCTGAGGACCAGCCTCCAGAGGGCTGACATGCAGACAAGCCTGGTGCATGTGCAGGATGGGGCTGTATTTGCACCACCAGCTCCTGGGAAGGAAAGCACCTCCAAACCACTTACCACTGCATTAGGAAACAACCCCCAATGGGAGGTAGAAAAGCAAGACAGAGCCAGGCGGAAAGGCAAGCTTGAGGAAATGCCACACAGTGAGAAGAGAACATTGGCTGCTTTGAGTCACCACTACGACTAAACTCAAAACCTGCTTTTTTAGGCTGAGCTAGATTTACACAGGTAAAATCAAATAAAAGCTTTCTCCTGCAGTCATGAGCTTCTGCTTGCAACCATGACTTAAAACAGGCTTCCTCCAGCCCTTTCTCCATGTATCAAGCCATGGCACGGACTGTATATGTAGTTAGGCTTTGTTGTGATGGATAACTTGGTCATAACAGTGTAACAAGAAAGGTTATCCAGCTGGCAAATGAAAGGGATCAGCGACTTTATACGGCCAGCAATTACTCCTCAGTGATGGAGAATTACTACAGAGCACTCATTACTGAAGAGATGCCAGTTACTGACAAATTACCAAACTGAGAAATTAATTACCAGCTGAGAAAATAATGCACAAGGGATAGGACTGAAAAAGCCATGTTCAAGAGAGGTCCATAATTTGCAACAAGTATATTCTCATGAACAATTAGTCCTGGTACAATTAGTACCACACTGGGTACTCTTTCAGGATGGCAGACATCACTACTGGTCTGCAAACCATCAGTGGTCAAGACAAAACAGCAGCATCTAAAAATGGAGACATTGTTCAACCTGACCGTGACGTTGTCCAACACACAGACCCAACTCTGTGCTCCAACACTGCATCAGCCATTCAGCACTACTGCCAGGAAAAATCGTTGTCTCCCAACTCCTCCTTGTGCCTACAGGATGACTTCTACCCGTTCAGAAAACACAGCACACTCATAGGCAAGTGAACCAGGGCAATGAGTGCTCTGAGGAGCTGTACTCAGAAGTGTGCTTTGCTGCACACCAACAGCCATTTTTGCAGTGCAAGCTCCAAGACAAGAAAGTTTTCCACACCTTTTTCATGCTAGAGGCCAACTCTGGGGGAAAAAAAAAAAAAAAAAAAAAAATCAATCTGTTTTTTTGCTAAAATATAAAAAGATCTACCCAAATTCTTCATCATCATCATCATCATGAGGTGGAAAATAACAGAGAGGTGGAGGTGGAGAAAATACCTGCATATAAAAGCCACACATGACCTGAGCCAAAATTGAGTCTGTATTAGCTTTAACGTTTCTGTCATCAGCAGCAAGACATTCCTTTTTCCTCTGCCCGTATCTAAGGAACCTGGCGCACACGCTGGCTGATCCCAGATCTCCGAAGAAGGATGAATTAGACATACATCGCTCACAGGATCCCAACACAACACCTAACCAGCCATGCCACAGGCCTTGAAGACAACGTGATACAGAGAAACACAAGACATCAGCCTAAAGGGCTCCTCTCTCTCTCTCTCTGCATTCAGATATAGTGGTGAATGAGGGGGAGAAACATAACACTAACTAAATGATTAAATAAATTAGCCAAGGTCGCTACCTCCAAGCCTTTACAAAGCAGAGATCCTACATTATTTCAGGGAGAACAAATAGAAGGCAATCACAAAGCCTGAACAGCTAAGTAAACGGACATCAAAATGACTAACTTTGCACCCGGGATAATTACTGAAGAAAATCAAGGAGCTTAATATTTCCTTTTCTTTCAAAGCGAAGGCATACAGGAAATTTAGCAGTCACGTTTTCTTCCTTGGGCAAGAACACCCACACTGCTCACTCATTCACTCCCATTTTCCTCTGTGTAGCATCTGACCAAAAGGAGCTCAGAACAAGGCCGCCAGACACTCCTGCATCACACACAGCAACAACTTTGATTTTTACAGTTTTACTTGGCTTGCTCACAAGGCTCAGTCTCATGTAATCCACAGGCCTGATCCTTCCCCTAATAAGACCAATGGCAAAACTCCAGCTGATTCAGTAGTTCTGGACAGACCTTGCAGTGGCAAGAGGATAAACTTTAAGGGTCCAAGCCTTATTCATTCACTTTTCCTGCTTCCACAAGTAATCCTATTAAAAGAACGGACTGCTCCTAAGAGTCAAAGATGCAGTATCGAGAAACTGACTGAGAAGTATTTGGGGTTCCTCCTCCAGCTGAGCACAAGCACATTCCCCAAAGCATCCTCTTATTTCTGAATATGAAATCACAGCACCAGTAAAAAATAACTAAAAGCAAAATGCCTGAAAAATGTCATTCTTGGCAGGAGGAAGAAACCTCAGTCTTCCTTTTAAAACAAGGGCAATCGAATGATGAGTAGCTGAAAATGTGGCCACACACACACTCCTTCACATACACATACATACACAGAAGCAGTACATCAGAAGTGAATCGGAGAGAGAAAGATGAATTTGAACCCTTTATCCCCTGTCCTTTATAAAAGCTGCCACTCAGTAAACGGAGATTGCTCTAATTACTGTGACAATTCTGCACCCCGTTCAAACAACTTTTGTGTTCTGGACAGGTTTCTCTGCGAGTTTGAAATTCTTGGCCTGAGAACCACTCTTGTCTAAAAGAGGTTTCTCGTTGCAAACGTAGAATGCAACACTAACAAGTTTTCCCTCTTTTCAGCTCCTTTCATTCTCCTCTTTTCCAATTGCCTGATTCAGGGCTTAATGGAAACTTGTCAAGGCTTTTCTTCCCACAAACCCTGTAGAGCCCCAAGGCAATCTGTGCACAGAGTAACCACAGGAATCTCATATTGTCAATTAAAATTGAATAGACACCTGATAACCGACTATACGCTCACGAATAATACACATCACATGCATATACACAGATGTGCCCACAGAACCAGTCCCATACCTGGGCACAGCAGCAGCACAGTGACACACCAATTCCCATTTACAGCCACCCAGCTACACCCAGGTTCCAGGTTTGACTTTTTAATTCCATATTGATGAAATTTAATTTCACATTTATGAAATTAAAAACAAAGTACTCGCAAGTAATGTAGCTGAGCAGCAGATTCCAATGGAAAATAAACTACCTACGTATACCAGGCATTTGGCCTTTAATAACCCTGGGGATTGTAAAGATATTTAGCTGCTATCCAGATAAAATAAGCTCTGTGGATATTCTTTACACAGCAGTTCTGTGACCCATACAGTAGTTATGTTTGTGACTAGCTCCTGTAAAGCACTTTTTGTTTGTCTGTTTGGTGTTTTTTAACTGACACTGACATGTTTTAAACTACATTTTACAGTGTACTTTAAGAATTAAGAAAAAGCCCATAGGGAAATATAACAGGGATAGAAGTAAATGGAGACATTTGCTTAATAACAATAAAAACCTCGAAAACTTGACTTCCAGACAAACAACTATAATCTATAACTCCTTCCAAAGGGAGAAAACCTTCTTGCCAATGGCCCAGAGAAAACAAAGGTAGAAACAGTGATTGCCATCTTATTCTTCTGATGTGCTCATTCAAGGTCATGCCTTCCCCTGGATTCTTTAATATTGGCAAACATTTATAATAGCGTAATTTCAATGGCAGTCTGCTCAGCCTGGGTGTAGATCAATGCAGCATCTATATACAGTCTTCCAGACCCTGCCTGTGTCACAGTAGTGGCCCTGGTTTTATAAATCTCTTAAATCTAATTAAACCAATGCAAACCTCTTACTGTGTATGCTCCCAAACCAGTTCACTGGTTTAACCAAGTTAAAATTATTCAGGCTAGGGTTTAAAACAGTTCCAAGAGAACCTTTATTAAATATTTGCATCAGTTAGAAATCAATTAGTGGCTTGTCTTGAGAACAGAAAAGCCTATAGCCTCAGACTTTTCCAGATCAGTATTTAGGGAGTCAGTGACTCCAGTGGGAATTTGGATATGCCCAAAGAGGTACACCCCCCACCTTTTCTTGCTCCATTTTTTCCTTTCTTAATATAGGATGACTTGTTTCTATTGTATCAACATCCAAGAATCTCTCATATTCCCCAGGAAGTCCCTCTGCAGTATTTCCAGGTTAGCATTTTGTAACTATTACTTCCACATGCTCCTTTTGGAATTTTTTGGTGTCTCAGCTACATCAACATCACCAGTGAAATAAAAAAACAACCACTGATTTTGTTGTATACAGCATCTTTCATGCCACAGACACTCCAGAGAGCCCTACAAAGCTGTGAGATAGATACTGGTTGAGGACAATTACATATTCATACCTGATAGCCATTAGGTATGCAATCATACTTCCCATGGAGCCTAGGGCATTAAAACCTGTTCTCCCAAGAGGGGAGAACAGTTAGTCAGGCCTAACTGTATCAGTAGGGCTAACAAAGTGGTTATGGAACCCTTACCACAAGAGAGTCCCTCCTGATCACTTCCTGGCCAAATACCTGCAGGAGTTTGGTACTGAAAACATCTGACTACAAAAGGAAGCTGCCCTTCCACCTTCTCCCTCCCTTGCACTTCCTTCAGCAAGCAGCAAAAGCATTTGAAACAAGGCAAATCCATTCTTCGCTTACCAAAGCCTACTTGTCTCCTGTAATTTCTATCATTTTCCTGTCATCATTTCTTCTTTGCTGAAACCAGCAGCATATGAGTCAGAGCGCAACCATTAACTTTTACAACTTCCATACAAATCCACCTACTCATATTAGAAAAGCAGTACTGACATGCTACGCAGCCTCAGACCAGAGCCTGATTCTGCCAGAATTCTCTGGGTTTCTGTGGGTAAGTCAGATACTGCAGAAGCAGGAGCTTGGGTAAGAAAACACCATTAGAAACATAACTTTTAATGTTTTATTTTCCCCTCCAAGAGTGAAGGATGCCACAGAAGCAGCAATATAACAATATGACATTTAGTCGAGTTTGGCTTTTTCAATACCTTTACCCACTTTTGAAGAAGTTGGCCACTGGTTCAAGACACACGGGGCCTGATCCAAAGCCCTTCATTATTAATAGAAGGCTTTTTTTCCACTGACTTCAATGGATCTTGGACCAAGCCCAAGGAAGACAAGATTTCACAGCAGTAAGAGTGACACACATTCTCCGCATTCAAAATAAAACAATACGGGGCATTTACGATGTCAATCTGTACAGTGTGGATTTGTTTGTATTTTGCTCTTTTAGAACAGGATCTAGGCTGGTGGATTAACACACCCAGAAAGTCTCTCCGAAGTTGGAAGGAATTATAGGCAGATACAAAATGCCACAGTGAGAGTACTGCCAATATTTCCCCCACCTAGAATATAAAGGCATCCTTTACCACAACATTTCTTATAAGCTGTTGCAGCCACATTTTCAAGCATCCCATCACTATAAACTCCTTCAGTAACAGCTACAACATTACCCATGATGAATTAATTTGTATTAATATGGCTATCACGTGCATTTCCATATGAAACCCATTGTTCTGGAGCATTAATAAAAACCTCACCCAGTGAAGTAACATGGAACCCCTATATTTAGTTTAAAGAAATTTTAACCAAATACATTGAAACAAAATTGCTAATATCTTTAGTACATCATAATTGGCACAGCAAGCAGAAACCCAGTTATCTTCTCAGTACGTATTTATGGCATCACCCTTCCCCATTCATTCTGCATTTTCTTAGAGAATCTGCTGTACCCTACATCTGCAATTCATTGACTTTACAATTTACCACATGTTGAGATGGAGAGGTCTCAGCTCCATTTGAATCACTGCACAAATATGCAAGTGATTTATCGTTTTAAAACTGAAGACTGCAGAAGAACGACTCCACTTTTCCTGAACATTACTCCTTCTGGCAGACCATGAACAATTACAGCGCGTACTAATTAAGCTCTGTAAATGTGCTGTGCCCTGCTAATGCCTACCAGGCCTCAAATTCAGTTGCATGAAGCCAAACTTCAGCCAGCGACTTAACTCATTCAGCACTGCCCGGTTGCCTGAGCGTGACCCCACGAAGAATAAGGGTCGAGGGTTTAGCCAGCCTAAAACAAAGGCGCGAGACTGAACAGATTTTGCCGGAAAGAATCAGAGAGGGGGGGAGATGCTGGAAGGGGTGGGAAGTGCCTTGGGAACAGGAGGAACATCCCTGTTGATAACCTGTTAAAAAGGTACAATACCACGCCAGCTTTGCAGTGCGGGGCTGGGGGATTCAGATCTGTCCCCGGGGGCTAATAAGTCACAGTGCTCCATTGATTAGGGAAATGCATAAAACCTTCAACAAAACTGTACAGCTATTTGTGGAAGGGCCCAATTGACATCCCCCTCTCTTCTCTTTTTTTAAAGTGGAGTTTTACATGGTTCGCAGAAGAAAAACATATGGGCAAAGAAGCGCAGCTTTCCACCACACACATAACCCTGCCTTTTGCTTCAATTAGTCTCCAAGCACAACAGTAACCTACAGGGAGCCCAAAAAATCAACTGCTGGAGAAATTAAAGCTAAAAGTAATACCTAAGCATATCCAATTTGCCGCATTATCTTGTTAACACACACGCACCCCCAGCACAGACAAGACAGCAGCACTTCAAATCTGACTGTCCGCTCTGGCAAAGCATGTTTTATGGGGAGCGAGGCGAGAATCACGAGCTTTGCTGAGTGAAGCAAGGTTTCTCCTCGGGCCCCAGACTTTCCTGACACTTAAGAGTCAATCCCCAGATCCCAAGCTTCCCCTCCAACCATCCGTTCAAACACTGGCCTTCAAATACTGGCGGTTTCTTGCCCCCTCCAAGTTTCTACGATTTCTCCTCCCGCTCCAACATCCCTTTGTCCTCCAATTACTCTCCAGCGGCCTCTCTGCTCTCACCATGCCTCCCCCCTTCCAAAATACCCCATCACCCTGCTCCCCTCCTCGCCCTTACACACTGACCTACACATCCACCCCAGCCTGACCCTTCCAGCAGGACACAAGGCTTCTCCCCTAAAACCTACCTCTAACCTCAACACCTTAATTCATTCAGCGCATGTTTCCCCTTAACATGGGCTTTTGCTGCTTTTTAAGGGGCCCTGTTTTATACGCACAGAACAGCCTAATATACATATTCCCAAGCATCCACCTTCTGCATAAAACCTGATGCAATTTCCCCCCACACCCCTTAGCTCAGTGGGACGTGAGAAAATTAAAGGACATTTCCAGGTGTCATCTGTCTTTAAATGTTTGCTTGCGTCGGTATCTAGGAAATACTGCACAATACTGCTGAGACCTCTGTAAAGGACACGAGCTGTGCTTAAACTTCTTCAGCATCACCCACAGCCCCTTACAGCACTGCAAGCGTTAATTATAAACTTTGGAGCCTATGTCAAAAAAGAGGCACAAACACAAACCAGCAGTTGGGAGGAGGAGCAGAAACAGTCTCCGCTTTCGGGTGGGGAAAGAAGAGAGGATTTCCATATCTTCTCCCCCTTGCACCCCCAGCACCACACTCCATCTCTCATTGCTTATAATTAGTGAAAGAAATTTGACCCACTGCCAGTGTCTGTGGACCTTGGATATTATAAGGCCAGCGTGGCGTCAAATATCTTAACATTCATAAGTGTTATAGGCTGTAAATAAACCCCGTGGATTTATGACCCTGCGGTGCTTGCCAGCAAACGACTGTGGCACATTTCTTTCAGCAGACCTGTAGAGGTGCAAGTTTGCCTTTGGTTGTAAAATTAACCATTTCCTTCACAAATGTGCCCAATTAGAAGTCAAAGTTTTAAGGCTTACTTACATGTTTGCCAGGACCTGGTACTGAGGAGGTGCCCGGGGAGCAAAGCTTTAAGCCTTTTCCCCCACAAAACCTCTCAACACCCCCACCGCCCCCAAAAGCAAAACTTCTCACAACAGCCCCAATGTGTGAGAAAACTGCCTGATTTCACCAAAAAAAAAAAAAAAACACACACAAATATAAAAAGCCCCAGACTGACAACCCGAGTGCTTTCATATGCGCCTATGGCCAGCCCTCAGTTTTGGCTGCTGGGAGGCTGGGGGGGAGCAGGCGTCTCCCCCCCGGGCTGTGCCTGGAGAAGGATCTCCTCCCTTCCCCCAGGATAATGTCATCTGCTTCCTGTGTAGGAGAGCATTTGCTAAATCCAGGTTGTCTCATGCTTAACTGCCAATAATCCAACTTCCACATAACTCCCAGACAGCTGGGAAAAGGTCCTCAGAGTTTTTAGTCATGGTACAGAAACACACGTCCACACAAAAACTCTGCAGCTGTCCTTTTTCTCTACACCACATTTTTTATCTGATTTTGGGGCCCAGTCATGAAAGTCTTGACAAATTTAAACCATTTCTACCTACATTCCGGTTTACAAGCTCCAATGAAAGCTACACCATACTCTTCCCACCCCCCCCTCCAACACCCCCCCCCCCCCATCTTCAGCTGACAAATCAGCACATATTTGCTTGAACAAAAAAAAAAACCTAAGAGGAAGGAGGAGGGGGGCAAAAACCCACCCCACTTAACATCATCAGCCCATGTATGAATGCATTCAAAAAACCTGGAAAGGCATCTACTGTATTTTCTTTCTTTCAGTACAGATCAGCCACTGGTGCACCTATTAAAATTGTTCGATTTCCAAAGCAAATATTATGTTTAATGAAGTGCAGTCCTGCAATTATCCTGTACACTCAAGTAACAGTACTGCATTATATTGTTTTGCAAGGGCCCAGAAACATGAAACTTCTCTCCAACTAATTTTCATAGCCCCCTAAAGAGAAGCTGATTGACTCAGCCATGCAGCATTTGCTCCAGAATGAAATCTTATCAGGGGAAGTTAAAAAATTATATATAAAAATCAATAAATAAGAAAAAGAGGAGAATTACAAATAAATCAGCTTCTTTGCAGAAAAGAAGTTAACAAACACAGTCTGTTTGCCAGTGTATACCAGCTATGCTAATGCTATAGCAAAGTGATTCAGCAATCTACCTAATTAAGCATGAGGAAAGTTTCTTTATGGAGGTTCCATTTGATTTACACCACAGGATCATCAGTTCTTATTTAATAGCTTGTTTTTACACAAGTCCAAAAACTTTATTAAAATCATGTCCGTTCAATTTAAAAAAATAAAATAAAATAAAGAATATAAATCAAATAATTCACTCCCCACTGAATAGCTATGTATCATAAAGTACCAAAGTGCTGACATACTAAGTTGTATCTACATTATTAAACTAGCTGGTGGACATTAATACTATAATCCATACTGCAGACATTAAACCTCAACCATAAAGATTAGTAAAGAATTAATATTGTCACATCGGGACTGAGACCTTAACACGCCAGCCATAAATATTTCTGAAGGAGATGAAAAACAATTAGCATAAATACCAAAGAAGGGCAAGAACACCTGTTCTTTTTCAGTGCGATAAGCATTTTATTGTTCTCTATTTAAAATGTAATGACCTGTGTAATTACAGTAATATTACATTGTATTGCAAGGGCTTGGAATGTCACACTTTGAAAAGTGTTGTCAAAACAATTGGAGGGAGGAAAAAAAAAAGGACCACCATTAACCCTTCACACCCCAGGGCTTACAGCTTTTGTATTGGGAAGGATTATGGTGTTTGATTCAGCAGATGGAGGGAAAACATCCATTTTTCAAGTCAATTACAGAAAAAAAGTATCCTCCTGAATGTAAAAAATCTGGGCGAGGGGGCTGCTCTCCACCACAGCTCTCTCCAATTCCCGAACTTCAGGACCAGACACAAGCTTACTCCTACAGTCTCACTCAGCAAGCCTCAATTTAAGGGAAAGGAAGATAAAACAGCACCAGCAAAAGTAAGACTAACTGCCAGCAGGGTTTTCTCAAATCACAATGCATCTGTTTCGTCACCGAAAGCATTAACCAAGCTCTAGATTTAGGATAAAAATTAAACACACCAATTCTTCATTTTCCAGCTCTAATGAAAAACATTCTCCTTTTTATTCTCCCCAACAGGCAGCTACCCCAGCCCCTCTGCACACACAGGTATGGCACTGGCACTGGCAGATGCATTATTTCATGACTATTTGACTAGACTTCTATTTAATACACATCTATTCTCAAAAGCAATCCACAGTATTCCATCAGAAGCAAGATTAGCATGCAAAAAAAAAAAAATCTATGACTTTTAAAAATAAAATTGTTCCTATCAAGCTTCGTAAAGAGTCTGCAGCATTTAAAGCATTATTCTTGATTTAATATATTATTTATCATAAGCAGAATTTATGATACTTCATAATTCTCCACATTCCTGAAATTGCTGCCCACGAGTTTGCTCTTGAACAGACAAATACAGGTACGTTTACAAAGCACAATAACCCTGCTACATCCCCAAATAAAAGAGAAAAAAATCCAGGGTGAAAATAAAACAAACCCAAAAATGTAAAAGCTAACCACACCCACAGACCTTTAATATTCTACAACAGCAAAAGAAAAGGAAAACCAATTTTGCTACATATCTGCATCACCTCTTTACCTTGCATGCTCTAAAACCCAACAAACATGGCTTCAGGATAAACTACATAAATAAAAATCAAATCCATAATTATGTAGAATCATTTATACATTTTCAACCTGTATTAAAATGAGAGAAAAAAAAAAAAAACAAGAGAAAGATCTAGTTCGCCTGGAATTCAAAGCTGGTACAGCAGAGAACTAGAATCCACCTCAGAACAGTGTGTGACAGCCAACAGCTATCCCGCTGAACCTTTATAATATTCTGCTCTTAGGCCTAAATAAACAACTTTAATTTTTCCCAGCTATAATTAAGTGGCAGGCAAACAAACAAGCATACAGAATGTGAAAGAATAAGGTTAAGAAGATAGGAGAAGGCTGCTGGAGCCTGGATGTGGAAATAAGAAAATTAAAATCGCCTATTGAGTGTGGAAATATCCTTTCAGAACTCATCAGATAACACAAGCAGGCCACCTGCCATACCAACAATAACCCAACCTGGAATCTGCTGCACAGCACCTTGAATTCACACAAACCCAGCATTCCTATGGAGGCCTTTTTTAACTGTGGAAGGAGCATGGGGAAGAAGGAGACTGCCAGGAAAGCTAACTGCTATGGCATCCTATCCTCACATGCTAGGAGGGAAAGGATCTATAATAAAGGTAATGAGGAAAAAATAAAGAAGTAGCTATAGAAAGAAAAATGCTTAAAAAGGCAGCAGAGGTATGCTTCCTATTAGCCTACCCTTGGAACAGTGGAATGCATTTAAGGTAAAAAGGAGGGGAAGGGGATTAAAAAACAAAAAAGAACACAAAGCTTCACAATTTGCAACAAAGTGATTTGTAACAAAGATTGTTGTGCCATCTGGATCCTGGTGCTTATAGAATTTGGAATTTATTACCATCATCCATATACATGTGGGTGAGTGTATTCAAAAGGAAAAATATAATGCATTCAAGCCCCTGAATTCCCCTCCCAATCATTACAATTGCAAACGGCAGTCACCCCCATGCCAGGGTCCCAGAAATCACCTCCTTGCAAGAAGAGCCTTAGAAGTGACCAACATAAATCCCTACCACAGCCCTAAATACACGCCAAGCCAGAAAACCTCCCTCGCTACCTCCCTGGCACTCTGCGCTTACTAACCCGTGCCTATACTGACGTTCTACTAAGTGAAAGCAAGACCGACCCGATGTTTAATATTTTAATGCTTTTAAACACTTGTAGATCTGATACACCCGAGTTGTCCAAGCCCTCGGTCATTAGTACAGCTTCAACATCTACCAAACAGTGCATCTATTATTGTAAATCGCTATCTCGTGTTACCACAAGGAGGGGGGGGGGGGAGTGTATAAACACACACATGGTGATGGCGAGGACGATTCAGGTTTCGAAGAACCAAAACAGCAATGCTAAACCCATCGGTAGGGAGTGTTTTGTAGTCCCGGTGCTTTTAGCTAAAAAGCATTAAAAACTCTTTAAAAGGAACGAAAAGGTGACATTGGAGAAACCTAACGTCAGAGCAGAGCGCACCGAGGGTGACGCTACAAGCGGAAAACCAGCCGGGACTACAAACCCAACCAGCAGACCCCAAAGTTTCCCTGAGATCTGGGTTAAAACTTGCTCTACCCCCAGGCACAGGCGTGCGGACGAGCACACCCCGCCGAGCCCTGGGTTAAAGAAAGGGAAAAAACAAAATCAAAACAGAGAAAAAAAACCAACAAAACCCACAACAACAAAAGCCCGGCCGCTTTCAGCAAATTGTTTTCCTGCCAGCACACTTCCAGGAGGAATTTTGCTCGAGTTGTTTGATTATTTTCGGTTGTTGCTGCCGCCGTTGTTAGAGCTAACCGAGGCGATTTCTGTTTCCGGACTCAGCCCTCCGCTCTGCCCTGACCCCTCCGGCTCTTCCTCCCCCCTGCTCCGCACAGCGCTCCCGAAGGCAGAGCCGCGCCGGGGCCGCCGCCCGCAGCACAGCCCAGGTGAGGAGGGGCCCCGGCCGGTACCGGGCACGGTGCCGCGCTCCCGGCGGGCGCGGAGGGACGAAGGGCGCGGAGTCGCCGCAGGGCCGGCAGCGCTGAGGCCGGACATAACTCGCGGCGTCCACGGCCGGGAGGGGCACAAGGAAATCGCCTTCGCCGCAGGCCGGGGCGGACGAGGGCAGGAGAGGGTTAATGGGGAGGAAAGGGGAGGGGGAGCCGGCCCAGCCGCCACAGAGGAGGGCAGGAGGAGACGGATCTCCATGGAAAACGGAGAGTTTGGAGGGAGCGGATCCCAAGCTGGGCCGGGAGAAAATACAACACCCCCCCCC
This sequence comes from Pezoporus occidentalis, assembly GCF_034315485.1. Lineage (NCBI taxonomy): Eukaryota > Metazoa > Chordata > Aves > Psittaciformes > Psittacidae > Pezoporus > Pezoporus occidentalis. Next base: position 1,424,815 of record NW_026913071.1, on the reverse strand, counting down.
CTCCCCAGCGAGATGGGGGGAAAAGGGAACGAGAAAAAAAAATCAGACGACCCCTCCCCCCCCAAAAAAAAAGTAACTCCTTGGGTTGTTGTGTTTTTGTTATGGTTTCCTGTTGTTTTGAGGCTGGATTAGGTGGTAGTTGGATTTTGTTTGGGTTTTCTTTTTCTCCCAACCCCCCCGCAGGGGAGGTTAGAGGGCTCCAAAAAAATCTGCCCACAAAACTGAAAGTAAACAAAACGAAAAGGAAAAAAGGAGGGGGGAAGAAAAAAGGAAAAAAGGGATAAAAAGAACGTAAAAAAAAAATTGGCGAAGTGTAAACAAACCCCCAAAAGCGAAGTTTGGAAAGTTTGGTTTGCGGCGCTGGGGGGAGAAGGGGGGGAGGAAAGGGGGGCGGCGAGAGGGGCAACGGGGAGCGCGGCGGGAGCGGGGGGGGATGTGGGAAAGGAGGGGAGGAAAAAAAGGCACTTACCGTTCTCGCCGTCGGAGAGAGCGATCCATTGGGCAGATACGGGCTGCTGAGGTCGGGGATCATTATAAAGGGATAACCCGGGTATGGTGGGCCCTTAAACAACCCTCCATCTTGCCTCTTCGCAGCTAACATGGCGGGGAGACACGAGCGGGGAACGGGGAAGGGAAGGGGGCAACAGGGGGGAAAGAAGGGAAAGAGGATGGGGAGGAATGGGGAGGGGGGGGGAAGGAAAACTTTGTTTAGCAAGTGTCCCCGAAAGAGGAGCCGGGCGCCCGGCGGAGGGGCTGCGGGCGGTGCGGGGCTGCGGCGGCCGGGCCCGCCGTACTCACCTTCCTCTAAACTTTCCCGGGATTTATCTCTGAAAGTTTCGGACCGAGGCGGGGGCCGCCGCTCGGCCTGCCAGCGAGCCGGGGGTCGGCGTGGGGCAGTCGGGGAGGAGGGTGAGTTGTTTGGGGGTTTTTAAGGGGGGGGGGGGTAAGAAAAGAAGGAGAAGGGAGGAGGAGGAGGAGGAATAAAAGGCGAAGAAGACGGGAAAGGTGCGGGGAGAAGGAGAAACAAACAGAACAAAACAGAAGGCATCGTTACAAGTTGGTGCCGCGGAGGAAAGTTGGGCGCCGGCGGGAGCGGGACCCGGCGCCCCCGGCCGCGGCGAGGCTGCGCGACCCCCGCCCGCCCGCCGCCCCGAACCGGCCCCGCGGGGGGCTTCCCCCGTACCTCCGAGTCTGAGGAGCTGTTTTGATTCGTTTCTGATTCATTGACGAGAGACGACTTGACATCAGCTAAATCCCTCTCCGCCGAGGAGTTCTCGGAGATCTTCTCCTCCTGCTCCCCTTCGTCTTTGAAAGAGATCAGTTCGTCGTTGGCGCCCAGGTCGTCCCCTCCACCGCCGTTCAGCTGCGGCATTTTCCTCCTGCCTCACCCACCAGCAGCAATTTTGCAAAAAGGGGAAGGGGGAAAAAAAAGAAAAAAAAAAAAGGAGGGGAATGGGGGGGGGGGGGGGGAGGAAAAAAGAAGGGGGGGGAAAGTTTGCACCAAAAAAAGAAGAGTCCAAGGTGAAAGTTTCTTTTTTTTTTCTTCCCCTTCTCTTTCCTCCTGGGGAGGGGAAAAGAGGGAGGAGGAGGGGAGGGAAATGTCTCTTCTTTGCTTCTTTGCACCAGTGACTTTAGGCTTCTTCCTTTCCTTCTTCGGGATTTTCTCTTTCTTTCTTCCAGGGAGCTGCTCGGCGTGCACTGCGCGCACCCGCGCACGCACTCGCGGAAAAATTAGTAATAATAAAAAAATAGAGAGATGGGGGGGAGGGGGCGAAGGGGGGGGGGGGGGGGGGAAGGAAAAAAAAATAATAATGCAACAAACCAACCCAAGAAGTCAGCTGTAACGGGGGGGCAGCCGCCGCGGATATTGGGAAGCCTGTGCCGCTCGGGTTTGAGTGAGTTGAAGTTGGACTGAGAGCTTTTCAGTTCAAAGGCGGCGCTGATTGACAGATAGAAAAAGGGGGATCGAAATCCGGAGGAACGGAGAAGTCTGGGATCCGGGATTATTGACAGGGAGCGAGAAACACACCAGGCACTTAATGAGATGCAGGAGGAGGCGGGGTCTCCACGGTGACGTCTGCATAAATAAACAGGTCTGGGGCGCGGGAGGGGGGAAGGAGGAGGAGGAGGAGGGTGGGGGAAGTAGGAAACTAACAATGATCCTTTTTGGCATGGGAGCTGGAGGGGAGGGGGCAGGAAAACACTGACATGGAATAAAAACTCTGCGCTGTAGCCCAGAGCTGCAGGACCCGGGGTGGGGGGAGCGAGGAGGGGAGCAGCACCCAAACTGGCGCCCCTGTCTTCGCCCCTCGGAAAGCACCAACTTTTCCATCCTGAGCGTTAATAAACATAGCATCTCCTCGCAGTCCGGATTGCTCCTGGAGGATGTGTGCCCTTATTATTTGTGTACGTGTGACGGCAGGGCGCTGGGGGTGTTGGTTGTTTTATGTTTTTAAACCGTTAACGTTTTTTTTCTCGCCACTCGTTGGAGGTAAGAAACTCCAACCATAATAAACACGAGAATACAGTAAAAGCCTTTTATTATTATTTTTTTCCCCTTAAGCAGCACTTGCTCCTCGCGTTTATTATGGTTCTAACACGCAGGATGAAAATGTGCGAGATCACTCGCTGAAGATCAGATGTTTCCAAATTATTTTATAGTAAGGCATAATATTATTTGGTCCTTGATGTAAAAAAAAAAAAAAGGAAGAAAAAGGGAGGAGGAAAAGGAATGTGACTGCTAAGAAGTTAATTAGCATGGCAGGACGGAGAATCAAGGACTCACAGACTTCAGAAGTGAAAAGTTGTGGTGGCGTAAACATCACGCTGGGGGCAAATCAAAGTGAAAGCGGGCCAGTCCCGCGGCGGGGGGGTTACCCGCGGGGTAGCGCGGCCGGACCCCCCCCCCCCCCCCCCAATAGGGACTGCTGCCCTGCGGGGTCTGAGGAGCGAGTCTGCAAAGTCACTGTTGTGTAAAGTCACTCGGCAGAGCTCTGCCGGCACAGCAACAAAATGGGGAGCAGAATAATGCGGATGCAAGAAATGGCATCTGTTCCCCGAATATAATGTGGTGAGAGGGGAAGGGGAAAACAAATTGATCTTCCAGCAGTGACAAATTGTAACAATGGACAAGTCAATTGGAAACTTTTGACATGGGCAAGGAACAAAAGGAGGGGACCGGGGGGGGGGGAGAAGACAGGGGAGGGAAGAGGCAGTAATTTCAATGGAAATTAGTAAATTGCCTAATGGAAATGGTGTTTGAAAGCAAGGGACAGGCTGTGCTAAATAATCCAAACATTCCTTCAGAAATCTAACCTGCTGCTCATGCTAAGGGCCATTCAGCACATAGGGTTTCCAAAACAAAGCCAATTTGTCATGCAATATTTAGAGTTTGGGGGCTTCGGCTAAACTGTCTTCTATAAAAAGAATAATGAAAATAATAATAATACAGAGATCGACAAGGCTAACACAAATTCTCAGGCATTAAAAAGTTCACATAGAAATTTGCATACTAAAGGGAAAGATGCAGACAAAATAGAAATAAAAAAATCACTGCAACTTACAACTTTAATATTAATCAGTAAAGCAGAAGTAGACTGAAAGGAAGCATGAAAAGAAGTAAAACAAATGTGTACATTTAATCAGACAGGATTGCATAGGACACAAAGAACAGGGCTAATTAGTCTCAGCAGGTAGGGACTAACCTTCAGACTTCATAAATAAATAAGTCTGTGAACAATGTCTAAGTGGGAATATGGAGACAGAAAAGGGATTATTTCAAGACACCAAGTAAAAACATGACTAATGAAATACTTCACTGTTAACTCCATGTACAAATGCATTGAACAGTTGTTTTTTTCCACTGGTCTTTAGACTAACTTGCTCTTTACTTTTAGAGATTTTACTAAATAACAGTCTGTGGGCATGCACACTCCCTATTTGCCCTTGATTATGTACTTACTGTCTTGGCTAACTAGTGCCTTGCAGAGTGACACCTTAACAAATATTCTGCATTTTTGTTTGCCCTTTCATTTTTAAAATGCCTTTATATCCCAGAACAATATGAGACTAGAAATACAAATGTGACAGACTCCTATTTACTTCGCAGGGCCATGTGTTCTATTTTGATCCAAATGAACAAAAAACACTTGCACAGTTTTGTTTTTCAAAGATCTTTTCACAATCTGTTGTGTGTTTCTTTTTAAACAAGTACACTTTTGCTTCAGTCCCAATGGAGTTGCTAACTACTTATTAAGCATCATCAAAAGCTGGTGTTCTAGACAGGCCCAGTCCTTGCCCAGAGCTGGTTGCAGAAGAAGGGCCTGATTCTGTAGAACCTTACATATGTGAGTAACATTACTGAGAGGCTGCTCACAAGGGTGATGACACACCTGGATGACTCACACAAGTCATGTTACTCGGATGAGTAAATGCCGATAGACGGGAGCTCAGCGCTGCTCTCACAAGCCGTGTTGTTCATGGAGTTCCTATGTACAGAAGTTGGCTTTGGTAGCTTCAGGTTGGAAGGTGGAGGGTCTGTGCTCTAGCTGTGCAAGGCATTGCCCACAGCTGGAATTCTGACCTCACAATAGATTCAGAGGAGCCCTGTGAAGGGCTGGGAAACCACTTTCTAGCTTTCACGGTAACATCAAGTTCTTCCTACTGCAGTCTATGGTTTTGTTTTCAAACTGCAGCTTATTGCTAGCTGAGGTTTGAAGTCCAAGTACAAAATTACACGGTGTAATTAAGGTAGTACAAGTCACTTAGGATAGCTTACGCATCTTACTGGTATCATTTTCCTTTATGAAACGGTTCCTTGTTTCATGCTCAGGGAAGTGCAAGCTCTCCAGGGGTCGATAGCACCTGTTTGAGTAGCAGGTTCTCAGGTGGTACCCAAGATTAAAAAAGCATAGCGTATAACAGTGAGAGAAACAAAATTATTAAAGAAAATAGTCAAGCTAATCTACTGCACAAAATGTGATTTATTGTTTGGATACCTGATTTTAAATAACAGCTAGCAGAAGGACAAAGCAGGGTGCTCCAAGTTCAGTCTTCAAGAGGTGTTGGCTTTCTTGTCCAAACTGACCTCTAGCATAAATGAGGAAGTGGAAGTGCCTTTCTCCAAGCTTTTGTAACTCTCACCACTTGGTACAGTGCACCAATGGGGTTTGGTTACTGGCAGCAGTGTCACCGTTCTACACCTTGGCACATTGTGGTGGCAAGAATCCTTTAGTCTCTTGAACAGGAATGGCAGAAAAGCATGGAAGGTTCGCCTGCCAGTTCACATTGCAATGAACTGGATAGGGAAGAGGTTGATCAGAGGCAGCCAAGGAAATTCATTGTTTTATGAAAAATGTACTGGAATCTTTTATGCCTCACCAGAGGCCCAGGTCTGTATTGGAGAAATATGGTCTGCTAACTGCCAGCTGGATCTCCTGATGGATGTTTACATATCTGGGGTTAGTCATCCGTTTTCATGGTCTTCTCAAAAAGGTCCCAGTGTAGGTTGCAGTGTGTAAAATTCAAGCTATTTATTTTGGAAAGATAAAAGGACTTTGGCTGACCAGGCTGGGATTTGAGTTTACAGCTCAAAGGAGTCTGCATGTTTACAAATAATCTTGGATCATTAAATCTGCTCTGAATGTCAAAAAAAAAGACTTCAACATTGAAACGGTTCCAGTAACACCACGCAAACACTTCTGCCCACTGCCTTACCAGTACTGGCTCTTCCAGAGTTAGTTTTTTCTAGGGCAGCCTAGATGACAGCACGAAAACACAGAAACCATGGCTCCCTTCCGCAGTCATTTGCATCAACACAAACAACCACATGTGAAAATTCAAGAAAGCTATCAAATAGGAAAATATCAACAAACAACCAGGTCGTGGTGCTACTGCTAGGTTTCTTTGTGGCTTTGGATTTCACACATACCGAATAGGTCACAGTGTGTTATTTGAGTGATAGCTGTGGCCTTTCTGTCCGCTCTTGGTGGAGAAACATTGGAAAGTCAGGTACCAAAAACCTTGAGCTTTGTTTGTTTTCAACCTCACAACACAGCCTGATGTCTCTCAGTCTACGCTCTGCTTCCCAAACCATGGTTATGGCTCAGTAGGAACGTACCTCCCTTTTAGCACCTCAACCACAGCTGTACCTCTTGCTTTTGTTAGAGATAATTCTGTCTAATAATAAAATGGTTAATGGGTAGAAATATGCATTCATGCAGGGATTATTCACACTTTATCATGAGGTGATATTAAGCACTATAGGAGTGAATGACAATAAATAGGCTTCTGAAATACAGAGCCCTCCATAAATATGCCATTTTTATTGACAACATGTCTTTTAACCCTAATAGTAATGGAAGAAATCCAATAAATGAAACATTTACTGCATAGCTTGCCTTATTTTTGGGTGGTGTCTGATTTCTTTCTAGCTGTCTCTAGAAGACGTTTTTAGCCTAATTTGCTCCCTAGAAATTTCACTCACTGGAGTTATACATCTATGACGTTTTATTGCCTGAAGCCAAGTCTGAATAAGAACTTTCTTAAGATATACTTATCCTAATGTCAGTCTACAAGAACTGGGCTGCTTTAGTTTGATTTATTTGTGCAACAGAGATATATATGCACCTATGTAGCTGGCCATTGCTTCAGACTGGATCTAATATTCCAAACAGAAACAAATAAATAAAAACAGCAAGTTTGGCCATGTTTAGTTATACATAGTCACTTTAAAACTAATCAAGGCTTAGATGTGTATTTATATGCCTCTGTTTTCTAACCAACCAAAACAGTATTCCATTACATTTACAAAATACTCTCACTTCACAGGAAAGGACTGTAGGTGTCTATATGTATATGCTCACAGGCAAACATCAAACACCAGCCGGATGCAGTGTGCTTCTTCTATCTAAGAAATACAAGATGGCATTTAAGGAGCTGGAGCACAGGGGTCACTGTCTGAGACTGCAGACCATTGCCTGGCTGGTTCCCTGTGCTTTTCTACCTGTTGCCTTTGGGCAGTCAGTGCTTTGGACCAAGCTCAGTGAGTTTGCTGGGATACTGGCCCCTAAACAGAATTTGTGGACAGTATAACAATAAAGATAATACAAGTAGAATAAATTGGCTTGCACTAATGCAGCATCAGTGAGGGTGGTCTTGTAGGTGAGCTGAGAGCAGATGATGGTAAGGACGAACCTAGCAAGCTTTAAGCCATGAGTATGCCCTCAGCCAGAAGTGACTGCCCTTTCAACCGACACACAGTAATTAGTTGTGTATGCATTCGTAGTCTGTTGCAATATGAGGTAAAAGGGATTAGTTTTGCAATGGTCGAGGAACATGAACGTGCGCCAGCTGCATTCCAGCTGTAGGGGTTCCGGCTGATGGATGCCAGGAGTTAGCACGGGGGTAGTAACTTCTTAAAACAATCAAGTTTAACAACATAGGATTATCTGATCATACCATACAATCACAGAAACACTCATGTTGGAAGGGACGTGAAGACATCTCTAGTCCAGCCTCCTGCTCAAAGCAGGTTTATCTCTGAATTCAAACCCATTTGTTTAGGGATTTGTCCAGTTAGGTTTCAGAAGCTTCCAAGAGCAGAGATGAGACATCTGTGAGTCAGGACTTTGCATTTGTCTTGTTGAATATTGTAATGTTCCTGTTGGCCCATTCCTCCAGCCTCTTTCGGTCCCTCTGGATGGCAGCTTTGCCCTTGAGCATCTCAACTGGGTTTTCCAAATTGGTGTGACCTACAAATGTGGTGAGACCTCCTTCAGGTCATTGATGCAAATGTCAAAGAATACAGGAACCAGGACAGGCTCTGTTAGTACTGTACCTGCTACTGACAACCAAGGGTTCAACCCATTAACCGTTGTTCATTAACTTAGTCATCCAACGGTCTTTAGTTGTCTATCCATTCAAACTGTAATGTTCTAATTTGGATGCTAAAGTCTGCTCTTCTGAAGCCTCAGGTTTGTGCTCCCCTGCTTGTCTTCTTCACTCTCATCAGGATTGCGAGCTGCTTATAGTCACTGCAGCCAAGACTGCTGTTGATTTTAACATCCCTGTCCAAGTCTTCCATGTCTGTTAGTAGCAGACCAAGGAGACCATCACCCACCCTTTGGCCATGCACCATGTTATGTGTATGGCCAAAGTTAAGAAATTTTCCTCAACACACTCCAGAAACCCTCTGAACCTGTTGTATCCCACTGTCTCGTCCTTCCAGCTGAAGTCAGGGAGGTTAAGTTGTCCCAATAGAACTGTGAGCTGTTAATCTGGAGAATCCTAATTGTTCAAAGATTTGACTGACTTTGTCACCCTAATCAGGTGATCTGTAATCCACCATAGTGTTACTCTTACTGACTTGTCCTCTGATCTTGACCCACAAGTTCCCAAACAGCCCATCTGCAGTTCCCATACATTTATGCTGCTCCTTTATACAGAAGGTTCACCTCCTGCTTTTCTTCCCTGCCTGTCTTTCCTAAAGAGCCGATATCTGTCCATCCATAGACCTCCAATCACAGGAGTGTTCCCACCATGTCCCAGCTGAGATATCCTCAGACCACAAGCAAGTCGCTGCATACCCTCATGTCTCAGTATTTCTCTAAATCAGCCCATTTAGGTTTCATGCTCTTCAGTGCACCACTGTTTCTTGCCCCATGTTTTTCTGCCCCAAATAGTTCAGATCTTCAGAGCAGTCTAAGGCCACTGTTATAATGCAGTGCATAAGGGTGACAACAGAGGCTGACCAAGAGAATGTTGTTTGGGCTAAGACAGGAAGTTTTAATTTAGGCTAAGAAGTAGATGAATACTGTGTTTTCTGCAAGGCCAGAGTTAAAGCTCTGACCCCAGCTAGGTCTGCAGGCTGGCAGCCACACATCCACACAAGAAGTGTGGCCAAAGGCTCTAACAGAGATTTCCATCTTACAGAAAATGACAGGAATGTAGGGTTTCTTTTGTCTGTGGGAGCAGTTGCTACCAGGATTTTGCACAGAGCCACCACTGTGCCACTGAATGTGCAGACAAGCTCCTGACATTGGGAGTTTATAATCATATTAATTAATAGTTGATCTATTAAAGCATACACAAAGTGAAAGGGCTCTCAGGAAAATCCTTCTTAACTTCTCCTTGAAGGTATTTTAATAGCTTAACCGGGCCATTCATAATAGAGACATTTACTGTATTTTATTATTTCCTAGCAAATCATTCGCCGGTTAATAGTTGTGCTTTAAAGGTTTTTTTGGCCTTTCTTTTTCTTCCTCCAGCTCTGGAAGTATATGTCTTCTTTTTTCCTTCTCATTTGGCAGAGGCCTCCCAACTACATCAAGCAGTTTCAAGTCAGCCAAGGAGACAGTCACTCCGAGTCCTGCTGAAGGAGGAGGGAAGTCTCTCTCTCTGTAAAATTTGCTGCCATTTATCGACAGAGTTTTTTCTTGCAACAAGGAATCTGAGCTAATGCATACCAAAAGAGTGGCACTGGAGACTTTGTGGTTGGCTGTTGTTTCAGGCACATGCAGGCTTTACATAGCCTGAGGGCATAAATAAGCAGACCGGAGGGAAGGGGCAGACCTTCCTACAGTACAATTAGGTGACAATGAGCTATCCGAAGCAATCAGGATAGCAGCAACATCAAGTGCTCTCCCGATGTCTCAGGAGTGCTCCCAAGATTTATTGCATCAGAGGCTCTGTCTGCTGCTGGTGCCTCTAGGTAGCGTCTGTGGCGAGGCACAGTTGGCAGGCGCATAGGAACAGGGTCCTTTCTGGGAAACTTATTGCAGCCCAAAGTATTGCAATTGGCTCCAGTGGAGCTGATGTCTGAGCTCCCTGTCCTGACTTAATTCAGGATCCCTAGAAATATGACAGGGAAGAGATGGACCTGCAAGCACTATAAGGAGGCGTGTGTAGGAGGGGTAATTTACAGGAGGAACTCCAAACATCCTTCATCTGCTAGACCGGGAAAAGAGGCAGTAGGTCTCAGGACATTTGTGCTCTGGTTCTTCAAGCCAGCCTTTCTTGACTTAATTTCTCCTTCAGAAAGCACGCCACTGCAAAAGGGAGGCCAGGGAGCTGCTCTCATCCTCTTCCATCTTGGCCATCTGATTATATTAGCTCTCCCTTTTCAAGGATACTAATCCTACAGATCTCTGCTTTATAGGTGAGAGCTTGCTGGCCCCGACCAGAAACGAGGTGGCAATTTCAAACCAAAAGGCAAATATAAGATAAATCAGCATGTCTCATGGAAAATGCCTGTGTTTGGATTTCCAGGCATTTGTAGATGTAAAACTCCATTGAAGACTTTTCCTTCTAATTAGGGAGGCACAAAGGGCAAGGGTGAGCCCTGCACTGGCAAGAAGAAACACAGTGTATTTAGTCTGCTGTTTTACCTGAGGCACAGGTCTATCATACACACCCGCTCCATTCACCCTTTTTACAACAACTCAGGGTTATACAAGAACCTCTGTAATTCTTCAGGCAACAGCACCCTTAGGACATCTCCTGCATCTGTGGGAAGACATAATCTGGCATTCAAGGCATTGTGGTAGAATTGGCATCTCCACTGCTTGCCTGAGGCACCATCTTCTCTCTCTGCCTTGCCAGCCCTCTTAGCTTAGCCTCCTTCTCAAAGGCAGGGAGCTGAGGCAGTGATTTTGCTAAAGAGGGCTGCAGAGGAAAGCAGAGATCATGTAAATCAGAATAACACTGGTCTCCAGGTTCCTTTGGTGGCCCAGACAGAAGAAGTATGTATACAGAGGACCTGGGAGAACTGTGCACATCGTTACCAATATACATGTGTCCTCTGGCTTGTTTTCTCTGTCCCGCTCACCTAAAGTCCAGGCAGGAGCGGAGAGCATGGCTAAAATAGTACGTGCAGCCCATTTTGCATACTTTCTGTGGCACTGGAGCTACATGATTTATGACTGAAACCTTGGCTGTTGCAGTACAGGACAATTACAGGGAAGTTGGCAAGGCAGCATTGACCATCTTGTAGGAATATGAAAATCCTTCCTTCCTCCTGATTTCAGACCTGAAAAGTGGTGAACTCACACTGCTCCCTTTGGGAGGTTAACCAAAAGCTGGCAGAATCAGACCTTAAGATGTTCCTGTCTGGACAAAAAAGTGCTGTCATCAAGTCAATGACCTTCTCTAGCCACCTCAGGACATGCAGGTACTTGACAGAAATCCTGTTGCACCAATTAGGTCATGTGTGCATGAATCTGTTACTAAAACCCATGAGGTTCTTTCTGTGCACAAAGCTAGGTGTTTCTATTTGAGAATGTGTATAATGCGCTCTTTCGGCAAGGACTGTCTATTTTTACTAAGGGTATATACAGTGTTTAGCAGAAAATAGCAATGTTAGTTTTGGTTTAACAGAAATATTTTACCAACGTGTTTCTTTTTTCTGCAAGCAGATGTTATTTGGATTTAAGCACTACTTTAATACAAATAGATAAAAATAGGATTTTTAGGAGGCTGTTATGTTCTGCAGCTCTGGGGTCCTGTATTACAGAGGTCATTGAATTTCAGCAAGTGGTTCCTGCCTGAAGTCTTGTCAATTCTAGCTGAGCTACAGTATTTCATTTAGAAAGTCATCTGGCCTGGTTTTAAAGATTTCAACCCCCTTCCACTGTAGGCAAACTTTGTTCCAGTGGTTGTTTGTTACTGTCTCTGGGGGAAAAAACGCACCACACTTCTGTTTCAAACACATCTTCCTCTATTTCCAACCAAATCATATTAGAGTATTATCTTGAATTGCCCTTTCATCACCAATAGGTTTCAGTCCTTTTCCTGCAATTCTGTTGCCCATGACTGAGCAGGTCCTCACGTCTACAGATTCACCTCCCTGGCATCAGCAGGACCCAACAGGCAGAGGCTCCGCTGCCATTTTGCAGATTGCAGGGTAAGGCAGTAAAACCAGGCCAGTTTGAAGATCAGCGACAGCAGTAACACGGCAGAGGGCATTTTGTCTCTCCCGGCTTTCAGCTGGCCACCTGAGTGTCCTGTGTAGTTAATAACAGGCCCAAATACTGACTCATCCCAGCTCTATAATGTGCAGTGACTCACCTCACCATGGTACCGGTCTTGCTCCTCTGCCTGAAGCCAGTGCCTAAAGGACTGGCATAGACTACACACCATTTACATCCCCAAGAGCTGAACTCCACTTTTAATGATGATACTTTCTAGAAGGAAAAGTCCACTGGCTGACAACAGAAAGTGTCTTTGTATGCCCTAGAATTATTGTCTGGAGTATTAAGCCAGTTTACAGTACACTCCTGTTTGCGTTCCCTAGTTGAAATCTTGACCATAAGGACCATAAAGGACAGACATTTCCATCTTTTAATAAAGGAAGCACAGAGGCTATGAGAGACAGATGTGCAGGAACTGTGGTTTTAAGGGAAATGCCAAGATTGTGACATTGGGTATACAGTGTCTGGAACTGGCACCAACATTAATTCAAAGGAATATATGATATTCTAGTATAACTTTGACCAGAACTCTGAAAGTTTCTGTAAAATCTGTATGGATTTGTTTCTGTTAACAACACAGGGCGCCCTTGTTTTGTTTTACTTTCTAAATGATTTATTAGGCTTGGTTTTCATCAGAGAGATATGTGAAGTTTAACTTTCCCTAGTTTTGTTGGCTGACAATCTCACCTCTTTTATCTTGACTTCTTGGAGAAAAGTGGCTCACCTCATCATGCTGTAACATTTGTAACCATAGGTCAGCTTCAGCTGAATATAACAGGAGATTGTGAGATCAAGAATATTTGCATCCTCCAACTTAGTGACTATAAGTGAGGTCCAAATTAGCACCCAGTGGAGGGAAGGTCCATAGGGATAGGGAAGTGTGGGTGTCAGAGAGCAGGGAGCCCATGAGGGGAAGGTGCATGGAGAACAGTCTGACCAAGTCCTGCTGCTCACCACACTGCTTTTTCAGTGTTAATAATGCCATCATCGCACAGAGATTGCACTGTGAACCCCTTCTCCCTCTCACAAATATGAAATAGTTTTCCTTTTCACATCACATCTCTTGCAGTTGCAGCCACTGGAAGAATTATGTTAGTAAACAAAACTAATTGACATACTCTTGACTGCCTTTAGCTTTTCTCTTACTCTCAATTTTGTCTTACTCTCATCAGCTGCATTTCTCAAAATGGTAAAAACCACATTTAGACCCACCATCCTCCCATGGACTACCAGTGATCTACTAGGCAGAGTTTGGAAATCTCCGTGTTGGAGTTCATCTTGGAGTCTGTACCAGTTTGACCTGAGGATTATAAAAGATTCTTTTTTTACAAAAGCTTAACTAGAATGTCCCAATTTATTCCAAATTCCCAGTGTGGACAAGGAAGTGATACTTAGCCTGTTATAACACACACTTCAGCAAGACCAGCTCGTACATTGTAAAGCACCACTTGCCTTATCTGTGCTGGAACAAGTTGCTCTGAATGCACTAACTATTCTAACAAAAATAGTCCAGACTTATCTCAGAATGCGCAGGGGGAACTCTCCCACATTGTAATGGAAGGGCACAGGGGCTGAAACTTGGACAATGATTTAATCTCAACCGCACAATTCGCAAGGTTATAGTTTAAAAGCAAATAAGCAAGCACAGATGATATTAACAATTCCATGACAAGTAGCTTCCCAATTTGTTCAACTTCTGATCTTCACTTAATGGGCTGTCCTGTTTTTTTTCCTAAGCACTCCAGTGGTAATGTAGTCTGCTGTGAAAGATAAGGCCTATACTAGCAATGCAAACAAGCAGCGAAGAAATAGCTTTGACTACAATTTAAGTCTTCCTCGTGTATCACAAACAAGCACCACAAGAAGAAAAAAAGAGAAACCCACAACATCTTGAATGCAGCGATTTTTATATCATCCAAAGAACAGGGGGAAAGCCTGATTACAGTTTAAAAAGTCTTGTTACTGCTGAAAATGCAGCAGAATTTCCTCTTGAAGCCATACTGTAGGTAGGCACAGCCTCAGTGGTTTCATTTGCAAGAAGCTTTCAAATCTCTGAAGATCTCTGTTCACACAGACAGATTTATTCCTGCCCAAGAAGAGTGAAGGTTAACAGTGTGTCTGGAGATACAGCGTCCCAACCAAAGTTTCTGTCTATGGGGAAGTTCTTGGGAAGACAATGATTCTCTCTGTCCGTTCACTTGTACCTTTGTAGAGTGGAGGTATTGCTGACCTACTGAGCAAGGGGTTTGCAGTCAAATTAACTTGTAAGGCCTTAGAAAATGTTTTCAGTCTGTGACCTACAGACTCCTGCTACCTTTGCCTGTAAAAGGTTAAGGAAAAGCATTTTGCAGATGCTATGCAGCATTTCCATCTCTGCATATGGAAATGCATAAGGCAGCCATACTTTTCTTAGGAAATTTATAGGGGTCCACAAATCAAAAAAGACTGAAAAAAAGATCTCATCTTAGATCTTAGAACTCATCTGTTCAGATGAAAGGAACTGCTGAAGACTGAAGTGTAGGTAGATATTAATATGTCATGATATTGTAACTAAAGCGCATTATACAGCAGCACAATGTGATAAAATAGTTCTATCCTTTACTCTTATAGGGATATGAAATAAAAACATAAGAAATCAAGCCAAATTGGGCTGTTTCATTTTACCTCTTAATTCCTGAAAAAATACTTTATTTGTAATAGGCGGTTGTTAATCTTTTTAACAACTATATGCTTGGAATTTTTAATCAGAGTTGGAAAACAGCTCCACACACAGGCTTGGCTTAAGAGTAATAGCTGTGTATGATGGAGGAAGCACTGAAGTCATGCAGGGCATCTTAATATGAATACATGTATTAGAAAATATTGCATAGATGTAATGTAGCCCCCAAGTGTAAAACTCACACACACTCTCTCCTCCTCCCTCCCTTACTCTTTTTCTTTCCTTCTCTCTTTCACTTACAGTTTCTCCCCACATTTGCTAAAACTAAAAATAAATCTGCTTGTTGCTAGACCTATATGAAAGCCCCCCCCCAAATGTTTAAAATTGTGAGGTCGAGCACAAGAAAATGAGTGCATTCTGGGGGAGGGAGAGAATAGGATTTTTTTTTATATCGGCAAAAAAATACTGGAGGTAGATGTCTGTGCAGTTGCTGAGCTTTTGTGTTCTGGGGCTAGGAGACTTGAATATTATTAAGGGATCAGTCGCAAAGTGCATCAATCTGGCATGTACTAGAGCTAGATATCTATTTGCCAGGAACTGAAAAAAATTCTCAGCAGGCTCACAGTTGAAGACTGGTGGACATCGCTTTGATTCAAGAAAGCCCTGGCACAGATATCTTCCTGGATATGGATAACATTATGGACTTTGGGGAACATATTAAGTCACCCCCCGAGTGATTTGGTAGCAGCTCTGGATGTGAATTATACAACTCTGGATTGATATGTTAAGGACTTAACAATTTCTGTCTGCAGCATTTCCAGCCTCTGAGTGAAGTGTTGGGTGTTTTTGCTTTCGGTTTGAGGGCCAATTGTGCTATGCTATGGAATTCCTTTTTAGAAGTCTGCAAATAAAAGAAAGTATAAATTAAAAAGAGGGTGAGGAGAGTGACTGTGAGTGAGCATGTGTTGATGTACTGCATTCAGTGTTCCTCTAGAACAAAGTCACACTTGAAGGCCTGGCTTCTTTATTTATACTGTTTGTTTATAAGATCCAGGAATGCTTGTTTTCAGCATGGAATAATTTTTGCAGTGGCTTCAAATGAAAATATGTATTCAGTAAAAACAAAAAATCAACTGGGAGCTCACCAGGGCACTGAGAGGCCCATTTAGACTCACAGCAGCCCAGCACCCAAAAGCTCATTAGGCATTCACGAGGAGCAAACTGCCCTATTGGCTCTGCTCTGACTTTGGGGTGGTTTTCCTGGAATTCAGCTGAAAAACACAGGTGTATGCAACAAATATGTTTGGTTTTTGATACCTGACTTCAGCTGGGTACTTTTGCTGGATGGCAGCTAGGGTGAGTGAAGACATTTGAGACTTTTCCTGGACCTATTTGTTTTCAGTACCAGACTTTTTTTCTTGATGACAGGACTTGGATTTGATTACTTGAGTTTGATCACGTGTGTTCATTGTGAGCATTACATCTTTATTTCCGTGTAAAATGAAAGTGCGTTTATTCTTACTGAGTGTGATATGCACAAGGCAATGGAAGGCCGTGTTACTTTCTATAGTATCTTTTGTATAAAATAATTTCAACAACAGATAAAGAAAATAGGATGAATAGAGAAGGACTGCAGCCTCCACATGCTGTGTACAATGGGGACAACTCCTTTATATTGCTTTGTGAATTCTTTGCCTAGTATCCCTGACTTTATGGGCCATTATTGCTTATTACATCCCATGCAGAACATCTTAACCGTAATTGCATAACATATGAAAACCACCATTTTTTTGTGTGACAAAGTAGCATTAGTGAAATATTGATAATTTTAAACTTAAAACCTTTTGTCCTCTTTTCCTCTAACAAAGAACTAGGTTGCCTATAGGAGCATTAGGAAGTGAAGGCTTGGAGTTAGCATGACATTACAGGACATCTCCCAAACTGAATATCCATCCTTGCCCCACAGACCACTGGGTTCAGAAGCTGTGTTTTTATAGCAATAGCCAAAAGCGCTTTCTTTAGAGATGACTTTTGAAAAGAGATGACTGAGGTCCTGGGAAAGATATATGAAGATACTGAAGTGATGATAGGAGCTTCTGCAGGAAAAGCAATGGTTCAAAGAAAGGCATGGGTTGTTTTTTTTTTTTGAGGGCAAGATGTAGGACTGGAATTGTGGAAACAGAGAGCATAAGGAGAAGAAGTCTTTTCATTTTACATTTAAGGCTGCTCAACTTCCAAGCAGGTGAGATTTACCTGTGATAGCTTCCCAGCAGCATCAGGGATTAACCACTATGACGTACAAGACAATAATTAAGAGATTTATTCTGCATGATTGCACACATGTATCAGTAAAGGACTCAAAGTGATATCATGATCAATTGCAGTTGTAACACACAGCCTATGAGCACTGTGACTGTTCTCACAAAGGCACTGGAGAAGCAACTCCCATCACTCACCCCTGGTTGTCATTGTTTGCTAAAAAAATCAGGGAATGCTTCTTTTTAAATCACTCTCTTGTCTTCCATCTCTCCACTTGGTCTCCCTTCTGAAACATGTGGTCCATGGGGATGCAAGCATCAGGAGGGCTATAATGGTCTTTCATAAGGATTCTTTAAGGTTTTCATGACTAAACCCCATAATTTACATTAAAAAAAAAAACAAACAAAAAACTAAAATGGGTACTTTTAAATCCTATCTGGATTGAGGAAATCTGTTAGCAGCTGAAGGTAACTACCTTCCCTTTTAGAAAGCAGCAGTTTTCTATCTTGTTCTGTCACAGGGTCACTGAAAGTCAGAATCTGAAAGATCTCATCCAAGTAGATTTTCCCCAGCATTCCAGAGCCATGTGGGCCAAGAGGGATGGTTAGTGAGTCAGATAATCCTGCCCTCCACACATTATGCTGCCAGGGAGAAGGGCAAATGTTCCAGCGGGAGGCACACTGCCAGGCAGCCTTTGCAGAGGTAGCGTTTCTGGTAACAAGAATGAATTGGAGAATGAAGTGCTGCACCTGTGATAATGACTCCTTTAAACAATTATGTCTAAACATTCTTCTCTGCCTTCTGAAAACATAATGCTTCAGTTTAAGCCAAACAACGCTGTTCGGCACAATATGTCTGAGGAAGAAAGCTACATATTCTTCTTTTGTCTTTTTTCTCTCTTTTTGGCAGATAATTCCATTTTTTATTTGATTTAAGAAAGTTATGAAAAGGCCAGTTGTTACAATAAAGAAACACATTCCGCAAACCTTCACACATGTGAAGGTTTTAATAGGTGTAGATATGTGAATAAGGATTAATAGCACCCAGCCCTTGCTTAGCATTATCGTATGGGCTTAACTTATGTTCTTGCTGTGAATTGGCAATGAGACGCAAAGCCTTTCGCCTCTAGGGCTGTGGTTCAAATGCAGCCTGGGTCTTTGGTGACTACACAAAATGAGGGGGCTGTTTCAGTCCGATTTCACCTTCTCCCTGTTAAAAAAACAGCAGAGAATTCAAGGTCAGAGTGATCTCAGTGTCTCTCATCTTATTATGAATTGCGATTTTTTACTTACTATGCTATACTGCCGAGCCTGGAGACTTCTGCCAAGTGTGGGGCCCGTTCCACTAGTTACTGTGAAAACTGATGCAGCTCCACTTATTTACTAACAGAAGGGCAGGCAGTGAATGGAAGAGGGAGACAGGCACCAAGAAGTAAAGTGAGTTGCTCAGGAGACAGTAGCAATGCCCAGAGCCCACCTTTCCTCATAACCAACCCACACTGTTTCCTTCTTCACTGGCAGCCACTGGTAAAACAGTGATGGGAAGCATGTCTTTGGACTTTTGCTTTCCAGCAGTAGCCTGCGTGACTGTCAACCCGGCAGCATTTATGGTATTTTTTTAGTAAGGTGGGTATAATATAAAACAAAGTGTATGACAGATGAAATGCATTAGCCCCAGCAATATTAATGGATGATAATGTATACGGTAGATCATTTTATCACACCATTTACATGTAAGTTTGTTTGGTGTATTATCTTTGACACAGTGGAAGATTCATAGATCAAGAGAATTGGTGTAACCCAATTTCATATGTTTTGTTGGATCTTCGAACAAAAGTGGATGCATTTTGAGTATACATTAAGCAAGTGCTGCATGAAGAACTTCCTCACGACACCTGGCACCTACTTTTATGGCTTATTTTGTCAGATTGTTTCTTCTATTCAAAGATTAATTTTCCCACTTGCTGTATTTGTTAAATCTTTGAGCATTTCAGCCAACGAAGAGGTTTTCAGATCTGAGTTTTCTCAGGATTAAACACTTCTCTAGCAGAAAATACAGGTCAATACAGACAGACCTGTTAGAAATCTAGCATTTGCTACAGAAAAAAAAGGTTGAACTTCTTATAAAGAAAAGTCCAAAATTAAATGTGCCCTGACTTTCAAACATGCCAACTGTAACTAGATAAGTATTTATTTAGCTCATGCACTCATGAAAATGATATTTTATCCTAATTTTAAATTTAAAGCAAATGTTGGTTTATCATGTATATGATTTGAAATCAAGGTATATGCCATTCATTAATGCAGGAGAAAGCTCTTCACAGACGTGTCACCCCTCCCTAAGGAGGGAGACACCATCCTTGCAGCAGTTTCTTGGAGATCAGTCCATTTGCTGGATCAGGTCAGCACTTTGCAGGCTACAGAGTGGGAATATCCATTCAGGTATGTTCCTCAGTCCATTGCAGAGCTTCTCCCTAACATGCATGCACCGTTATGCTAGACTCAGCTTGTCAATTCACACCATATTTATCAGTCACTTGTGTTGGCAATGATAACACAAAGCAAACTTCCCTGGGACTATGTGCTTAAATTAGAGATGAGGTGTTAGCATCCTCAGAGTGTTCCAAAGCCCAGGTTGTATGGAGTGGCACAGCTGAAAACTAGCACAACTGCAGGATAAACCAAAGTGCCACATCCAAAATCCCACCGGTGAGGCACACAATGTTCTGGATTAAACCCAAGCTTCATACTGTGTGCCTAATATAAACTCCTGCAAGCTGACTCTTGGTCAGCCAGACTTCATGACATCCCAAACCCTGACTCAAACAACAGGCTTTTGCTAAGTTTTGTAAAGTCCTTTCACATTATATTGGGATTTTGGCCATTTTTAACCTGGAAGCAGGACTGTACTGGACAATATCTGGTGGTGTTTTGTTTCTCTGAGACTTCCATCACAGTCTGGAAACCCCCAAAACCTCAAATCCTATTTCAGACCAGGTGCTGCCTGCTCCTGGGAGTGTTGTGAGGGGCACTGGGGTGGATCTGGATTGGTGGTAGGGCTGGTGCCCGATGTGGCAGTAGGAAGACTGGCTGCGCTCCTGACTTGGTTCTGCATCAGGAGCACAAATGAGCCTGCACACAATTAGGGACAAGCCTTCAGACTTCTTCAAGTTTATTTCTTCAATAAAACAAAACCACCCTCACCCTCCCCCCAAACCCTCAAAACTTTAAAAATAAAATAAAGCCCAGATAAATGAACACAAAGACAAGAAAAATCTTTAAACAAAATGAAAGGAAAACAGGATTTTTTAAGCTATATCCCTGTTACCTTTATTTCTCCTCAACAAAGTGACATTTCTTCATCCTTAAGATCCCCTGTCCTTAATGAGGTAAAACATCAGATTATGAAGAACAGTTTTTAATGAGAATTCAGGGACATTTCTGAGTTGGTTGAGAAGTATGAAAGTATTTAACCTCAGTTCAATGGACTGCCCTTTATTAACATTTTTCTTCTAGTGCCACTCACATAACTGCCCTTTCACAAGCCCCGTCTCAGCCATTTGGTACTTATAACTTGGTTTTAGCCAGAGGGTGCATTGCAGAATACAAATCAATCATTGGCTTTATTTCTTGTGACTAAAGGATTTCATAGACAGTATCTTTGTGGACAGAGCTGCTTCTAAGAAAATGGGGCTTAATGATTAAAATGTGGCCATTTTTCTCTCTGTTCAGCATAAAAAGGCTACCAGAAGAAGAGTTCAGAAGACCATTCAGTGAGTGATGTGGCATTAACAGTGCAGCACACCTCAGCTCAACTGAGCACATGCATATGTAAACAACTCTGCTATCAAACACTGTGCCTTGTCAAAGATTAAACATGTCTGTAGGGAATGGGAACAGTGCCATGCTAGCACCTAAGCAATACAGGCCAAGCGGTAGGACAGTTGGCTTCCCCAGCAGTCTGTCACAAACCCATCTTGGAAAAGTTCTAAAAACATGAGAGCATCCCTGTCTTAGGTTCCTGTCTGTCAATTGCTCTGGGTAAGCTGCCAGTGTACCACTTACTGCCAATTCTAGCAGTGCTATTGTTATGTGGACACTTGCCCACTAGGAAATGGATTCAAGCCACCCCTGTACTTTAAATATGCCATTGTCTAAGCTCCAAGTGCTAATGATAGTTAATGACACCAAGTCTGGCCTGGAATCTTGTAGGAACTGTATCCATACAACTATCCGTTACCTTTGAGTTGATCTGTCCTACCTCTCAATGTATAACATCTATAGTATAGCCTTCTTAATACGAGAGGAATGTATTTGTATTTATACATTGCACAAAGGAAGCAGAGCCACAGCTAGAACAGAGGGTGGCAACACTTATATGTTTTAAGTGAGGAAATTAAGGTGAACTCTATGAAAAAAGCTGATGGGATTTCGTTGTTCATGTGGGACAGCGGAGACTGATCAGTTCAAGTGCATTAAGGTAGATTCCCAGCTGTTGGAGAGTGGAGAGCAGATACCATGTGCACCTCCCGTGTTTTGAAGAGCTGGCACTTCAGGAGAGCCATTGTGCCAATTTTAGACCAATCATTTCTGGTAGGACATAAATTCTCAGGCACAGTGATGAGAAATTCTGCAACCCTTTGGACATGCACTGAGCCCTGTTCCTCAGCCATGGGGCACAGAAGAACATTTCTAAAGAAAAGGCTTTTCTTACCAGGCTCTTGCCTTGCTAATCTGATGCCAACATTCACTAACATCCCGATGCAGACGCAGTGTACCTGGTACATTTGGATGCGCAGCCAGTGCTCACCCTGCTTGGTCACACCAGAAATACTCAAAAGCAGCCATGAAAAAGAAGGATATAAAACGCCCATCAGGAGACACAATGTAAGAGTTACAGATTCCCATGGAGAAGTACCAAGTTTTGAGGTTGAATCCTTGTGTTTCCATCTCACATCTCATTTTACAGACACCAGCACAAACAGATTTGCAGCACTTGGCAAGGCATAAGAAGTCAGTAGATTCTTGACCTCCTTAATGTCAGTGTGAGTTTTGCTGCTGCCATTCATGGAGCCAAGATTTCATCCCATTTTAGTACTGGATTAACTGAGGTTCACAAAGTAACAAACACACTTGCAAATAAAGGCAGTGCATTAGCCTCTGTTTTTCTAGGTGTTTTAGTGACACATCTCATGCTCTTAAAGCATTATAGCATGAATACAAGACTTAGGCCTTGCAAAGTTGAACAAATGCTGTAGGAACAAATGCAACAATAAGCACAGCTTATGAGAAATCCAAAGTGGGTTAACAATATGTGTCTTTATCAGAAGAGAAGACCCATTTGGAAGCATGCATGAATATCAGCTATCAGAGCTGGAGGTAATCTTGCAGTCTTGAGTATGTACAATACTCTGCTAAAAGGAATTGTACTATCATGTAAAAAAGCTGGGGATTTATGTTAATTTATTTTATTTTATTGTTTTCAGTTCTTTGTCTGACCTGCATCATTCATTTTTTTAGTAGTCATGTAGCTCATTGGCCAGTTCTGTTGCCTAAATCTTAGGGTAGTGTACAATGAACTATCACACACACGCATGTGTACCCACAAACCACCCAAAAACCCCCAAAGAAAGTTCGAAGTAAATATGTCAAGGAAGAAACTGGCCTCACCTCCACACTTCAGTCTTCCATGTCTTAAATGGCGCAAAAAGAGAGAGATGAGCTCTGATTCTTAGAACCAGCAGAAAGCTCCACACAAACTCTTTTGAGAAATTTTTGTTCACTTAAGTATTTTCTCATTTTAGCAGTAAAAGGAAAGGATGGCTTGCTTTTGCCATTCATATATGACCTATTTTACAGCTCACAACTAGCTATGTGCAGACTCTAGTAGATGCACGAGGAGGTGTTCGTTACCACAAAATGCAAGAGTTTAAGCAACCACAACTTGACAAGATCTCTTGGTCCAGGTCTCATTAGCCTGGGAGTTCAAATTCCCCTACAAGCACCTTGTTGAAGCAGACAGCTCGCCTCTGCCAGCACATCAGCTTTTCCTTTGTACAAAGAATGTTACAGGGGAATGATTGGAGGAGGAATTTTTGCTAAGAAAAGAGCCGTCAGAGTTGGTGTGTTTCAGTAGAATATAAAATCATGAATGGCACAGGGAAGGTGAATAGCTAACTGCTGTTGTATTTGTTGCCCCTAGTTCTCGCATAATAGAAGAGCAACTGTTTGGTGGTACTTCTTCACAGACTGGATTAAGTTGTGAAAGCCCTTGCTGCAGGATTTTGTGAGTGCCAAAAGTTACACAGACTAAAAAAGAGACTAGATAAAGTAATAAAATTAAACACGGTAAAAGATTAATGTACTAGTAAATATTGGTATACCACTTCTGGCTTGGGAAGACCTGAGCTGCCAGTTGCTGGGAGCTGAGTGAGTAAACTTAGGGTATATAAATGCCACAATACATTTGCCCTGTTCCTGTGCTCTTATCTGGGCACCTGGTGTAGCAAGAACTCAGACCTTTGGCCTGACCCTGCTAGGCTGGTCTCATGTTTGCATCTCTGCCTTGTTTGTGCTTATCTGCAAACTGCTGGTAAACTTCTGTACAGCTTCCCCCAAAATGTCTTTTAAGAGCTTTAAAGAATCATGAACTTTTACCTAGCAATTTGTGCAGATTTTCTGAACTTTCGATGAAGCCAGAAATTATGACATTTGCTGAGGAACACAGTTCATAAGAAACAGAGTCAAGCAGGCCTATGTCTTGTAAGTATGTATGGGGGGGGGGTGTTGAGTGGAGGGAGAGAAAAAAATGTGCATGTGAAAGTAACTTTGTGTATAAACCAGATATTTTCCATGACATATGTTGATGAATTGAATTCTGTTAATTTATAAACTGTATTCAGAGCTGGTAGAATTTTGCAGTGTTTCATGGCCAAATTCTGTGAAAGGACTGGGAAAAATCTGTTCCAATTTATTTTACACTCTGCAGTGATTTTCTAACTGTGTGTGAATTATTATATTTCGATCTGTGTATAGAGCACTGAGCACTTTGGCCTCAGCCCAGCAAAGCAGTTAAAGGAAATGTCCTGCTGAATTCACAAAGACTGTTTGCATTCTTAAAGTTAAGCATGTGCTTAAGGGCTTTGCTAGATCATAACCAAAGATCTCAGGAGCAGTTGGCAAGACTGATCCCACAGAGAATAGAAGAAGAGGAAAACAGCAAGAAAGATGTCAATAGATATATCGACGTGAATTTGGAATGGTGCTTAGCATTTGAGTGCATTAAGAAAAGAGATCTAAAAAGGCCAAGGAATATATCTGAGATACAAATATATTTTGTATTATTGAAAAAAAATACTGCTTTCTGACATCCATATATCAAAATCCAGCTTGCAAAGGAGAGAAGCATTGCAACATATGTTACACCATTCTCATCCTATTATTTTGCTATGTGTAACGGTGCAGCAATTGTTAACACGCCAAATGTTAATCTCATTCTGGTTCTAAAGCATTGCAGGTCATGTCATCACTGAATGGGCACCTCTGGAGGTCATCCACTCCAATCCCCCTGGCTCAGAGCACAGTTGGCTACAGCAGGTTGCCCAGGGGGTTTGCTATTTCTATATGAAGGTGCCACAGTCTCTTGACAACTTGTTCTGGTGTCCGGCCACCCTCACAAAGAGCTTGGTATCTTCTTCCAGTAGTACAAAGCTCTCATCAGTAGTTTCATGAATGATTAGACCCTGCTCTGCTTTACAACAACAGTTAGATCCCAAGACTTCAAAATGATTAGCCACAGAAGTAAAAAACTAGATATAAACATAAGTGCTTTCAGGACTTTTGTTGGCAAGTCCAAGTAAGTTGTAGCATAAATGGAAACAATTTCAAGCAAGTACTTGAAAGTACTCACTTGTAAGTACTGTAGTACTCACAAATTCATTACACAGATATCACAGTATACATGCACCTTTTTTTTCACATTGAAATTTGGGGAATTATGGGTCTTAATCCTGTGGAGGTTTGAAAAATCTCCATTTTTAGCTGTGGCACTTGAGGACTTTCAAGGACTCACTTGCATTCTGCCCCTTTAAATTTAAGTGCATTTTCTCACGCATTTCCATGACAGCCATAATTTTACTCTTTCTTTTCAAAAGCACAAAGCTTCACTGATGGTAAATAGTAAGATTGGACCTTTGGTGGACAGCAAAACTCATGAAGGCAAAGGTGCATGATAAAATGATTTATCTGTAGCTTTGCAATTGTTATACAGATAGTATTTAGATATGTGCATTATGTTTAGTAACCATTATCTGTGTGTCATACATATTTTTTTACTTAGTACTTTATCTTTCAAAGCTGTATTGCATTTTTGAATGAGTCAGCTGGTTACAGTGAGTCCTGCAATTTCTGAAGCAAATGAATTTATGTATTATGACATGAAATGCAGTTCATTCATTTATGTGCCTCCTTTTATTTATGATAATACTTCACAGGAGATGAGTGAAGATTCTGTAATGCTTTTCAAAAGGTCAGTGTAGTCTTAACAATAGTGTCTTCATTCTACATAGACTGGTAAATCTTTGCTGAGGGGTGAGGTGGCTGGGGTTTGTATGCTCATCATGACCTGTGTGGATTAGTGAAGTGCAAAGGTTCCAGAGAATGTGTATGTACAAACATACATTTACAGCAACCTCTGGGCATGCTTCAAGCTCATCTGTTTCCCTCAAGGATTTTAAAAGGTGGGGAGGAGGATTAAAAGAGCGGTAAATGGATAGAAAAAGAGGACCCTCAACTTCTAATTTGCTGGCCTTGTTAGTAAGAAAAGAACTGCTTTTATTTAGTTAGCGTGAAGCTGCTGTAGGTTGTGTCTTTTGCTAAAATAAGGCATCTAGAAAGTGGATGGAAAAAAATCATTCTTTTGGCTCTGTGTGAATTTAAAAGACCGAAAACAATTGATCTGCCCTTAAGTCCATAGCTACCTAAAGAAAGGAAACAAAATAGTACCTGTATTGTACTTAAGTAGCTACAATACGATTTTGAAATGGAATTAGGCCAACTTCACTAAGCATCTTCCTTCTTTCTCAACTAGTGCCAACTTTTCAAGCACCCCCAGTCTATCCCATCTTTTCAGAGCATTGCAGCTGCTACCAGAGCCACTATGCCCATCCATCCCAGTAGCACTGTTGGTTTGCAATGTTTTCATGGGGTTACACAGTGCAGAGGAGGAGCATGGACTTTCAGTGGGCAACTGAGCTGACCTTAAAAGCTTTTCCTGATGCCACCTCTCCTTCCTGTGCACCATGTCCCTTGCATCAGGCTCAGTGATGTTTGAAACAGCCCGCCACAGGGTAGAAAACTCAACTGGCAAAAAGTGTGAATAGTTCTGCACTGGTTAAGTGAGCAGAACTGCCTGACTGAAGAGTGAGAAGGGAGGGGGAAGAAAGGAGAGAGCAGCAAGCCACTAAGTTAGAGTCACTGGCTCTTGAAGTCTTATCCTAAGAAAGAAACTGTAGGTAAGTATACCTGCAGGCAATGAAATTCAGGTCTGTTTTTCTCAAGTGCTCAATGATTCCTCTAACTCCCATGGTGACACCTTAACAGTCAGATTCTCAAAAGGGCTTAGTTTTCAGTGAGCACCCAGGGTGCTGAGGCCTTTAAAATTCCTGCTCTCTTCCTTCGCTGCCTACTTGGGAAATGAGCTTTCTGTAAAATTTCAGCTTTACTCAATAAGTAAAGCTTCTTAGTTAACTGCACTAGCTGGGGGGAAGGCATGGATCTTTAATACACTCTGCTAGTATTTGCTAGAGCAGCCTAGGCTGATTATATAGTGTCTCTGCATGAAGGAGGCCAGTGCCTGTAATTCCCTCCAAAGTCAATGCAGGGTGCAGGGTGTGAAGTACCGTGATGGGCCAGTCTCCAGACTGCAGCCAGGACACATGCTTCTTCTCTGAAAACCATTTCTTTCTCTGTTCACAAGTCAGTGCTTCAGGCTAGGCAGAGCTCCTTAAAAACATATTCTGACTTCCGATAACATTTTGAGCACCACGCTTGAACCCAGGAAGATGTAAAGACACTCTGTCCAAGGACTCCAGGAAATGATGCAATCTGAAAACCATTTACTACCTGTGTGTTTTACCCTCGGATATTGCCAAGGTGCTTAACTCACCTTTATGGACTCTCCGTTAAACTTATCTCGTTGTAAAACAGTGTTTCTTTAGGGAGGGGAAAACGTTTCAGCCTTAAAAGGTTTAAATCAAAATCGCTGAGGATTTATATGCACCGGGAAGTTGCACCAGTTTGATCTAAACAAAGTGATGATGTGAAAGCAGGTATGGCAGCCTTGGGGGTCCAGCACACCCCTCTGTCGCTGATGAAGGCTTCACCATTCCCACCTCCATTCGTGACAGTTGGCAGACAGGGAAACATGCCAGGACCTCAGTCACTTGGGTGTAAAGTCTGGCATGTTATCACAAACTGCTGAGAAAGGTACTGGAATACGAATTGGGATACCTGGAGGTAGGACACAGACTCTGTCATGCTGGTGCTTTGACATTATCTGACAGGCCATGAGAGATATTTCAGTATGGTTTAGCTGAGAAAAGAGCATCCTGACAGGCTTCACAGGTGATGATTCCACCTCTGCCAGCATGGGGGTTTGGGGTGGCTGCAGCCACTGCATCCTGTCCCCATGTTCCACACTTTATACTCTGTCTGCCCTTGTGTTTGGGGGGCTACACAGAGAGCCTGTAGGTGAAAAGGCAGGATTTGCAAAGAAGCTGTTGGATACAACACACTGAGGCTCATCCTCCAGCACCTGCCTCTCAGAGCTGGGGCAGTGGTGCCATCTCCTTGCAGCCCTCACCTCCCCTCTCCTCTGCCTCCGCACACTCAGTGTCCTCCTTTTCCTTGCTCATTAACACTTGCTGACTTGGTAATGAGCATTAAACTGCAATTTACAGCAGGCAGAAAAGGAGTGTAGGGGAGAGTGGGAGGAGTGGGACAGGGAAGAACAACACTGCTCAGCTGACCTCTTTGGCCCTAAACCTCCTCCTGGGCAGCTAACAGCTTCAGGTTTGGATGGTGCTTGGAGTTTCCTAAGCAGCTCTCAGCTCAGGCAGGAAGCCTGGCTACTGAATGCTGCTCCAAGTCTCACCCTTAAGGGTAAGGAGCAGAGTCTGCCCCCATCACCTCCAGTTTTGACCTAAGAAGTCTCTTGGTCATGGGGCTGGGTTCCCAG
Organism: Pezoporus occidentalis; assembly: GCF_034315485.1. Classification (NCBI taxonomy): domain Eukaryota; kingdom Metazoa; phylum Chordata; class Aves; order Psittaciformes; family Psittacidae; genus Pezoporus; species Pezoporus occidentalis. Next base: position 1,396,696 of record NW_026913071.1, on the reverse strand, counting down.
GCTGGTGGGGATGGGATGGTGAGAAGAGTGGTCCCCACTGCTGTCCTTTCTGAGCTGTGGCACCCAGGCCTCCCTGCTCCAGGGCTGACTGCATAGACAAAAGCACTGGAAAATGCATATGTATCCTCAGTTTTGCATGAAAAAAACCTCAAGTGTTGTGAAATGAGCTCTCCAAAATACAACCCAATAGCTTCGTTTTCGTGGCCTCAGGCTGATGCTGGCTGGGCCATAAATATCTCACAGCCTTTTGGTATGAGACCAGCCTAACCCATGGGCATGCTGCAGCCTGCTTGGGAGGAGGGGGATGTCTTCATTCCAGGCATTGCAAACCAGCACAGCTCCCTGCTATCTGAACTTGCTGCTTCCTTCCTACTGTTAATTTGTTCCTTCCTGCAGCTGATTTGTACCTCAATTTTCCTGCTATCTTTAACATTAATTCATTGTGTTCTGTGTTACAGAATGGTGTTTGAAGACTGGTTCCTGGACTGGCATTAGCCAGTGAATATCCAAATGGGATATTTTGGTCTTTCCTTCAAAGAGTTTGAAAAAATAGCTCTTTTTAATTTCATTTTACTTAAAAATAGTGAAGGATAATGCAATATGGTCACAGCACTAGTGGATGGATATCCCTGTCTCTGGGGAAAGAGGAACGAAGAAGTGACTTCTGATCTTAGCTTTCCATTGAGAAAGATTCAGCAAAGACGCAAGATTAGAGCACTTAACTGGAGAAGCGGTTTTGACCTTCAGTTAAGAATATTTTTGACATATTATTTCAATATAGTTAACCAAGGCTAAACTGTGTCAAGAAAATTGAATGAAAAAAGGAAGTGTAAAATGGGAATGAAGACAACTTGGAGAGCATGACAGGGAAGCAGGCTGAGGGGACAGGTAAGCCAGACCCTGTCTGATGGTGACCACCCCAGTAACTTGATCATGGGACAAGGCACCATTAAAAACCTTCCAATGGATCCTTTATGGGAAGATGTGAGTGAGAGACAATAACGTTTCCTGACCACACTGATTCCTGTGAACCTGTGTGGTCTTAAACTCATTTATATGGAGCACTGCAAGCAGCATAACCTGAATTAATGCTGTGAGACAGAAATGAAGCCACTAATGGACAGAAGGAAGCATGAGTCTAATGGTTCAAACACAGTGCTGGAGAGTCAGGAGACCAGAGCAGTTTTACCTGATTTAGCTACTGACTCATCTTGAGAGACTGCAAAGAATTCACATGTATCAAAACTGTTGCTGCTTGTGGCTTGGGGTCTGTTTTTCTGAAGTTATGGCCATTCTGAGCACTCCAGCTCGAGCTCCCATATGCCACAGCTGCCTCATCTGGAGGCTGTGAGCATTCACTCATTCATGCTGGAGTAGCCCTGCGAGCCTCTCAGGGGAAAGGGCATAATATTATGATTTAAATAATTTACTTTAAACCTTGGCTCAAGGGATGGCATGGCCATTAAGTAATGGCCTTTGTAATCTAGCAAGCCTTTCCTGCCCTTCCCTGTGACTGGATCCTGTATTTAACACTTCACCTGGCAAAGCATGGAACAATTTTCCCCCATTTACTTTAACAAGGCAAATCTTTTACTCACCACACCACAGACACGCTGGCCACTTTGACTGAGATGGCCCTATAAGGGCTATACAAAGGGTGACTCAGGAAAAGCTTTGCTAATCCTCAGAGTCTCCATCAGGTAATTCTGCGGTATCCAGGTATTGCCACTGGTAGCCAGCTTGGGCCTCCTGTCTGCCCATCAGGGCTTCTGTTGCAACAAGCACAAGCTCACACATAGTCATATGCTAAAGGCTTAATTACAAACGAACTGTCAGCTTGTGCAAACTGGTTTTTGTTGGGGATCGTTGGGTTTCCAGGGGTAAGCTGGGTGGATTTGAATCTCCACCTTCAGAAAAAAGGCTGTGTTGAGGGATGTTTGGTGGCTGTCGTGTTGTCATGGGTGTCAGTGAAAGCACTTGGCTTGTTTCAGAAAAAGAAGGGTATTTATGTAGGTATACAGCTTGTATAGTGGTTCATGGTAGAAAAAGGAAAGGAAAGGAAACAAACCCCAGTTTTTGTGGATCAACCATTTGCTTTTAGAGGTAAGTCAAAACAAGAACTTCCTGGGTTCTGACCCACAGATACCTATTAAAAAGTTTCTGTGAGGCAGGTTTGTGAGCTGTATGTTGAGAGCAACCAGGGTGACTGCACCCATCAACTCTGTCCTCCCTGCATGTGACGGACATAATCTGGGACCTGGTATGGCTGAGTGCAGCCCCAGCTTATGTTTTGCTCCACAGCACTGGGAACTTATTCCTGTCAGAAAGGGCACTGGATAAAGCGTATCCTGTCTCAGGCATGATCTGACATGGTACTGCCTATATTTTTTCCTCAAGCGAAACTCCCACCGACATCAGTAGAAGTTTGATTCCAGAGGAAGCTGAATTTCTAGCTAGTTTATCTGATTCAAGCCTTCCTACATGAAACACAAGGGACTGGTGCAGCCTCTCCACCTTGGGAATCGCATCTTCTCACACCATGGCTGAACTTGCCTCAAGGTCTACTATGGAAAAGCTGAGTGAGTGTGAGCCATTTTCACAACGTTGGTGAAGTTTTACAGCCTCTAGCAGTTATTATTGCACTGGGTCATACCCCTGAGGTAAATTATTAATAATAATAATATGTTATTTTTGTTAAACCTGACATCTCCTTTCATCTCAGCCCCATGCTTATCAGGAGCTCTGCAATAACAAAAAAGGAAAGTTTTATTTCCACATTTCCATCTCTTGGTCTCATAACGCCGTGTCTGCTTTGGGAAGTGAAGAGTAATCTGTGGAAAGCTTTCATGCTCTCAAACCTACCAAAACATGCAATATTAATTGGGATTATTAATTGTATTTACTGCCCTAGCTAGTCTAACCTTGTTAAAGGCCAGTGTGAAGATGTGGGATCATTTCTGTCATTTGGAACATCCTGCATGCTACCTCCTCTCAGAAATCAAAAGGAAAATTACCTCACTTTTATTAATCATCCTTTTTCTTACAAGGTTTTGCCTTTTGTTTAGCTGCACTTCACAAGGAGAAGGTGTGTTTTCTGTGCTGCTTTGAGATCTTGGCAGTTAATGGAACTCTTTGATTTTTAAATAAGAGTTATTCCTCTGAGTGTACAGTATAAACCTAACAGGCAAGGGACTGTGCCTTTAAGTTCATCAGTTTTCCCAGTGCTGTACTGGAAGGATTGGACTGAAACTTTAAACATTTCTAGCCATACCTAGCATATGTATAATTTATAAGCCACACACCGTTTTCTGTCAAATAGGCGATTGATCTGACTCGGATCTCGTTAATTATCCTCCACATACATTATACGTTAACAGATCTTCAGTATACTGTGTATCAATATTAATAAGATTATAAAACACTATTGATAATTAGGAAGAGAAAGAGACCAGGCCTTTGATTCACTCTGTTACTAACGCCCCTGCATCTCTAGATTAAAAAGAGACCACTTTTCGTTTAATAATATCAGATCAGTACATCCATCTTCTAAAAGGCTTTATTAAGAGAAAGCTAAGATTTGCATCCCTATGCAAGGGGCTATTTGAAATTGATTATGGAGGCATCATTGATGTGTGAGAAATTTGTTTCTCTGTCTTGTCTAAAGGGGGGCCTAATAGGTGGGAGGGATTTAAGGTGGAGCACTGCACTCTTGGATCTTTGATCAGGAAATTCCTATTTTTCTTTGTCAGGCTATATTTGGTAAGCCGGATTGCCTTGTTTTGGAGGAAATTAAATGGGATGTCATATCACTTCCTTTTAAAAATAACAACATCTCTGTTATCACACTCCAAAAGAAAATGGTGGGATTCAACAGCAATATTTTTTCTTTAAATTATGTGGGTCTGATTAATTTTTTTCATTACTTTTTACAGTTTTTCTTTTTTCCCTCTGACCTGCCTTTTATGTTTCCATTAAGCTCATTTGCAACAAGCAAACCAGAACAACGAGCTGCTAACAAGGGCTCTGAAACACTTCATACCCAACTTGAATCAGGCCAACTTTGCTTTCCTAGAAATTTCATAGTAAAGGGGAGGGAAAATCACTGAAGAATGACAAACAGGCACAAATAAATTCAGGTTGTCACATGACTGGTCCTCCACTGGGATGCTGCACAGCACATTGCTGGCTTGGAGACCAGCACCACAGCCAAGTGCAGGTGCTTTCTGTATCGCTTATCAAATGATTCAACATTTGAGCATGGTATCTGCTTCTGCCTTGCCCACTGATCACCGCAGAAGCCTGGTCATTGTCTTCATTAAGGTTCAGAGTAGCTCTTCCCAGGGTCAATGTGCACAGTGCCAATGTGGCTAGGCAGAGTTCCCAGGCTCCCCCCCCCCAGGCTCTGGAGCAATTCTGCAGGGCATCCTTCCTTCTGCTGACACCAGCTCTGCTCCTCTGGGCTGGCCAGATTAGGACACCTCATTCCAGCCACCACAGATCTTTTAAGCATCATGTGCCACAACCCTATTGAGGTGGGATTTCTAAAGAATCATGTTGAGGGCATCAGCAGCTTCTGCTGATGGTGCTTCTGATGGTGCACTGAACAAGGGGCTGTAGTGGAAGATACTCAGTGTGAGCAGCAAAGGGAAACTGAGGGAACCTACCTAGCATGGACAGGGGAAATTCACACATGTATTTCCCTGCAAGGTAGCCCAGTAGATTCTCATTTCCCATGGCAATTCTGCAAACAGCCTAAATAAAAACAATTTCTGGCTTCCAGGAAATCTGCCTTATATATAATCTGCCCATTCCCCAGAGCTCTGCAATTTTCAAGCATGCTGGGAGAGATCATGGTTCTCAAGACATCCAGCAATGTGAGACAAGGGAAGTTCCAGGCTGCTGTGTCCTGTGCAAGTCTTGGGAAAGTCCCTTCATCTGCCTGGGATGTTCATCATACTAGTGAGGGGTCACAGGGACCGCTTGGGTATGACTGTGGGGTACAGGACGAACACCCACAGTACCTAAAATGCTGGTGGGAGCCCCTCAATACCCATGCCAGCTGGAGCAAGGCCACCAATCAATGTTGTTACATCCAAGCTGCTCTGTTTGCCATGCCTCTTTAGTCTGAAGCTGGGGAGGGAGCGCTCAGCTGAGACGCAGAGGTGAGGGAGTGCAGGGAGAGATGCTGACTGCAGGAAGGCTAAACTGCAGCTGGGAGCAGGTACCTAAGCCCAGATTAAAATGAACGTACCAGGTACGTAAGCAATGTAAAGAGCTTTCTGAGGACATGACCTCTGCTGCAAGAGAAACCTGGGAAAATGAAATGAGGCAATGCAATGCCGAAGAAATGTTCTGGTTTAATCTCTTGGATGCTTGTGCCCTTCTTTCTGGAGGGAGCCTTGAAGGAAACCACAGAAAGAACAGCAAGAGACAACAATGTGAAATGTTGCCTAAAGGCTCAGAAAGGAAAACTCAGACTAAACCAATAAAAAAGTGCAACAAGATAACACAAAGACCACAGTTTTACTTCCTGATCTTGGAAGGCATAGTGGCTGGCAGGTTTTCCTGGGATTCCTGCAAGCCAAGAGTGTGGGCTATCAGCACAGCAGGGCTCTTCCGTGCCGGTCTCTGGCTAAAACCTTGCCATAGTTTCTCTCTCCAACAGGTTGCTGGTCCAGGCTCACTGTGGAGCAACTTCCTGAGCCAATGTTCACTTCTGGTGGCAGGGCTCACCGGGCATGAGCCTGGGACACTGAAGCCATTCGAACCACGTCACATCCATTCACACTGGTTCTTGCATACAGTCCAGGACATAAATAACTTGCTGTGTATTCCTGGAGGCTCACCATTGCTGCACATCCTGTGCGTGAGCACAGCAGCACTCGCGTGCACGAGGATGTTTACCAAGGCCAGCAGGGAAGTGCCCGAGGTGTCATTTTCTCACGAAGGAGGGAGCTCATTCCCTTAGGCCCACAGTTTCTCCAGCTTCTTACAGTTTAGGAGATGACCTTACACAAAAAACCCACGCAGGAACCAAAGTTACTTTCATTAACAATGCAGAGAAGTCAAGATATTTACAACACTGAAAGCCAGCTAGACAAAAAGGGTCCAGTTCAGTTTTAATGCACCGGGAATGTCCCAGGTTAATTCATTCATGTGAATGTATTTCCCAGCAGAAATCTGAGATGAAGAGAAAGCACTCAGCAATTTGGGGTTTCATCCTCTCTTTGCCAACCTCTCTCCAGAGGCCACCAGGGCATCATCTGCTCGCTGCTCCTCTTGGCTGCTGTGGATTGCAGAGGGTAAGAAAGCCCAGCATGCAGACTCTAAGCTAGTGCTGCAGAATCATCAACTGGCTTGAACTGGGAACAATGGCCAGGAGAAATCCCTCACCTGAGCAGTTGGATGCTATGAGACAAACACATCCTGAGCACACGATGAATTGCTTGTCTACCACCTTGTACGAATGAAAGAGCTGTTGATGCAATCAGGGTCACAGCTGAGACAGCCACAGCATAAGAGAAGGGTTTTCCTGGCCAATCTTATCAACGTGGCTGAATGGGTTTTGAAACTGCACTACCTCAGATGCTGGGTCCTGCCAGGTTCAGGCTCAAATGTGTTACAGGAAGAGCATGGAAGAGCTTGCTTTGTCCATGATCCTGCTGTCCATAGCTGTGTATAAGTCTTCTGCGTCTCCAGCTCTCAGGCTGGGACTATTCATTAAGAATCAAAAGGGGGGGGGGAGGAGAAACTATGTATGATTCTTTGCATCATCACAGCACATGCTGAAAATGAGATCCTTGGAGGCAATGGCAGCAGCCTGTGTTTACTCAAATTAGGGCAGTGGTTTAATGCATCAGAGCCTTTCTGATGGATCATGACAATTTATGGTGTGGAACCATTAAGGAGGAAATGATGGGAAGGATCCATCATTGCAGACATGATGCTCCAGGTGTCCATCTAGCCCAGAGCAATTACTACATGGCCCCCTGACATGGCACCTCCAAACAGTAACATTGTGCCAGGATTTGCATATTATTAACCTGCTCAGCTTTCCTACATCAGAAGGAGTAGAAAACAAAAGGAAAATATCCCCATTTGAGCTTTGGCATGGTAAGCTACTTTTCAACCCTGGCAACCTTTTAATTTTGATCCAAGAAGAACAGTTGCTTTTGTGTTGAGTGGAGAAACCCTGAAGATGAACATGTGGCATGAATAAAAACAGCAAAACCTTGGTAGCTCTGCACTAAAGAAAAACAATACTTGGGCCATTTGAAACAGTAAGAGTCTGCTCCCAGCTTGAGATTTTGTCTGACAAATTTCAGAGAGAAGAGATTTTTTTTCTCCCCCTCCTCTAGCCCTGAGACATATTGCAAAAAAGATGCATGCACACGAGCCGTTGTCACTGGGAATGTTCCAGCCTTCCATTAACATTGCTCTCCATAGGATGGTGGTTGGCAGGAGTGCTCATTTTAAAATCCAAAGGCTCATGTCTAGTGCTCCAGCCCTTATTCCCCTGAGGTTTTTCAAGCCACTTGAGCCACTTGTCTGGAGCCTGCTTGCTTTGATCTCCTCCTGCATCGAACGTGTCAGGAGAGAGCTCTGCAAGGGGAAAGCATGAATCGAATTGAGCGCTCCCATCTCGAGTCTTGCCCATCGCAAAGCCATACCAGGAAATTGAGGAAATGTTCCAGGTTTAAGCTTTCTACCCTTAGCCAGGAATTAAAACCCCTTCATTAATCCAATCTTAAATCTCAACTAGCTGCTGCTTAAAGTGGTAATAAATATTTCATACCGATTGTGTTGCGTTCCTTGCTGTGTTTATTAAATGGAGTTTCTCATAATTCCAGTTATTCATTTTAATAGGTCAGGACTTGGCTGTGATTTAAACAGACCACTGAGGAAACAGCCGTGGTTAAACATTGTAACAATATGGATTATTAATTTAATTGGCCAGCTATTACTTGTTTTGACTCTGTGCTAACACATTTAGCTCAGTCTCTTGTGGCCTATAAACCACAAAGGTCATGACTTCAACATTCAGAAGAATGGGAAAAAGAGAATCAGGGCTGAGATTATGAGGAAAAATAGAGAAACAGTGTGGGGAAGACAGAGTGGGGAAGGCTAAGGGCTTGCCGGAGGCAGTGCAGGGCAAAAGGGGATTTATTTAGTAGCTCAGCAATAGAACATCCTCTAAACCACCAGCCAGTTTCTTTCAGTCCATATCCCTCTGAGGTGATTTCAGACAGTGATTTTTACCTGCAGGTGTAATGATGGCATCCTCACACATTTAATATCACCTTTATTTTATCTCTGGGTTGGGTTTTTTTTGGTTTGGTTTATTTGTTTGTTTGTTTGTTTGTTTTTTTGTTATACAGTTTAAAATATACAGTGTGGAGAGCTCACGTGTGAATAACCAGCAGTCATATTTATAAGTGTGTTTAAAAAGCCAACCTAATGCACCAATTTAAAAATGCACCCTATTCTGGATGCTTTTACTGTGCCTTGACTGAAAACAATCTCATGATGCTAGTGAGATACAGTGGTGTGAAAAAGCACATTCCAAAGGGGATGTTAGCAAAAACGGATAGTCAGGAAAAAATGTGGGGTTTATCTTCTGTGCACAGCAAAGCTAGTGCAATTTATACCACAGACTGCTCCGTTTGAAAGGAGACAAATCTTTCCATTGATTTTTCATGCAGAACTCTCAAAGATTCCTAATAGGAGCTCTGTGCATTGAATAGCAGCAGGATAGGACCCTGTATTTGTCTTGGCAACTCCGTGCACCAATGTGGCAGTGGGCAATGTTTCCATATTCATGCCTGTGCCAAGTATGCTGAGCATTCAACTTATATAGGTGTAGAGACCCTACCGTGAAGGAAACTATAGTACAAAGAGTAGTCAGGTAGATTAGGCAGACAAGCAAGCAGGTATGAGTCTCCATTTTCACTGTTTCTTGTCTATTATGTGCCTTGGAACCTGTAGCTGCTCCTGTAACAAACTGCACAGGCCAATAAGGTGAAAGAATGCAGCCCAAAACCTTTGTCTGCAATTGCAGGATCCAAACCATGTAGCTAACATGGGAAATGTAGTATGCATGAACATAGAATACATAATCATTAGTAACAGCTGCCCAGACAAATTGGTGGGATTCCAGTGCTGTAAGGCTTCTTCCATCTTCTCTCTCATCCTCCCTCACACAGCTCAACCCAATTTTTCAACACAGAGGGACACTGGGAAGAAAGACACAGGGAAGTAAAGGGCAAAGATTTTCTTCAGGCTTGAAAGCTTATTCATGGTGTAGAAAAGAGCCAGGTGGAGAAAAATTCCCTGCATCACTTTCTGGCTTTTTCCTCCTTTCTTGCCTTTCTCTCCCTCTCCCTGACCTAACTTTGGCTCTCCTACCAGCCTTTCCTCACCGTGCCATTCATACCATCACTCACACCCCTGTGAGCCCTGTCAGCCCAGATTTCTTTGTTCAGGAATCCTCACCACTTCCTGCTTCTCCACCTCTTGCCATGTCTTCTTAGGCCTCAAACCCACTTGCTTTTTATCATCTTGTCCCCTCATCATGCACCCCAAGTCTTGGCTCCTCTCCAATGGTCTTTATCCCATCTTTGCTCATCTCTACTCCCTCTACAACCAACAACGAGCCAGCAATCACAGCACTGACATGCTGTAACACAGCTACTCCCATCACCAGTTCAGGATATATTGTTTTTTGTGGGCACAGCAATACAGACCAAAGTCTAGGACCAGACACTATATTCTGCCTCTTGCAGGAATCTTTTAAAAGCATCTGAGAATTCCTCACCCCACGTCATCAGGCTGTGTAACCCTGGGTTCCCCTGTTCCACCACTCCTCCTGACTCTGTGTGGCAGGCAAGAAACCGTAGCCACTGGTACACTACTCACCCATGGAACCATCCTTAGACTGCTGCAGGTGCCTCGTGCTGGGGCCTCTATCTCTAAGTGTGGCTGACAAACAGGGCTTTCTTTTGTAGTGCCTAGCACGAGCAGCCCCTAAGGAGGAGATACCCTTCCCTTCTTCTCCCCCACCCCCAGCCCTTGCACACAATACAGTATTTGTCATGGATTTGTTTTCCAGTACATGAAGAGCATAAGAATGCGTGCTTTTTTATGATAAGGTAAGCAGAGTGACCCTGTAACATTCCACATCTGAACTCAGAACGGCATCTGCCTCACAGCTGTCCTTGCAGCGAGCATTTCAAAAACACAGACGGCAAAAAAACAGCAGCAATATCTCATCGCCGATGTAGCTGCTTACAGCACAGCCCTCACCGTCTTCCAAATACCCGTGTTTGAGAGGTGACCTACAGCTGTGAAATTTGGATGCGGATTCCAACACCACCCCTTAATTTCAAGGACGTTCCAATATGAGTTTTACACAAAGCTTTTGCAGAGTTACAGGCCAATTGCAAAATTTGTGGTTGGAGCTAGGTTCAGATTCTGAACATCCTGAGTCACAAAGATTTTGAAGAGCTTTGGCTTGCTTGCAGAATTCATGTTCCCTATTACTTGAGTGCATTGACATATCCTCTACGAGTCATGGACTAGAAGCCCACAGTGAAAAGCGCTGCACAAACAGAGAATGACAATAAAGGAGAGAGCTTACAGTTCAGAGTCAAGGCATAGCTACAGAGAAATGTGGAAATGCGGGGAAGGATTTAGGCTGTCAGTGGGATGGGCCGTGGCCCCAGTGCAGTTGTGTTTTTAGTGGTAATCACGTCAAAAGAGGTGTTCTAAGAGAGATTTTGGAAGAACAGCTCAGGCGCTTTGCAGCATAAGTTCAGTGCAGGGTTCTTCTCAAGAGCTGTGTGTATCTGGCATGAAAGCACAGCTATGGACATGGGGATCTTGGACCAACTGGATTTCGAGGAAACAACAGGAAATGGGTGGAGAGGGAAGAATTCTTACAAAGGTGCTGAAGGAAGAGGCAAGCTGCTGCTGCTTGCTGCAATAGATAAGAAGAGATACTGAAGGAAGGCAAAAAGAAAGTTGATGTGATTCATGTGATGAAAGCTGAGCACCATTTGGAATAAATACGGGAGGAGATAGAGAGGGTTAGACCAGAGAAAGGGGTATTACAATCAGATGAGAAGTGCTGCAACAAGGAAATTAGTGTCAAAGTTATGCAGAAAGGGTCAACAAAGATAACTTGAGTGCAGGGTATTCAGAGAGAGCAGTCCAGCACAAGTCCAACTTGAGCTGAACATTGGACATCACAGAGATATCACAGAGACATGATGAGATTTTAACTTGGATATAAAGAAACAAAGTACAATAGAGAGAGTGAACAGGGAATCAAAGATGATAGCTGAAATCAAATGCATGAAATCACTCAAGAATAAGACAGAAGGAGGGGAGAAAGCAATCATAGGCTTACATGAAGCTGAGGAATCTGGTTATCTGCATTGGAGGCACTTGAGAGATCAAAGAGGTTAAAGGTGGAACAAGAGATGAAGTCTGTAGGGGCACTAACAGGAGAGTTTGAGAACTAACTGCTACAGGTGGAAGCTAAACCATAAAAGGTGAACTCCTATATGAGAAAAAATGGATATAAATGACACCAGTTTTCAGAGGGAGTCAGACGACAGTTGTCAGGGTGTCTTTATGTAGGAGCAATGTAATTGTTCAGTTTGTGAAAATCAGCTGAGCAAAGACAGAATGGATTTGTTATGGAGGAAGTCAGCCTCGTCACAGGATTTCCACCAGAGAAAGTCTGACGCATGAGATGAGGGCAGAGGATCTCCGGGTGATTCAGAGCAGGAGACTGGCAACAGGCTTATAGCAGGAGAGAAGAGCTGAAAGGGGGTGATGCATGAAGAGAACCAACAGCTACCTAGAAGGGGCTGAAGAGATACAACAAAGAGAGAAGTCTGACAGCTGATGAGAAATTATCCTCTTGGTAGATGGTCAACTTGATTTTTGGTGATCTGGAATATGACTGAAAAACTGCAGGAGGACATGAGTGCAAGGAAGCTCAGGGACAGTCAGGTTACTAGCATCAATGCAAAAGTTGCTGGGAACAAGGGCAGGGCATGGGACAAGGCAATGAGAGTTAGTACAGGAGGTACTAGCTGCAGGTAGAAGAGCGGAATGATGGTAGACACAGTGATACTCAAAAGAGGAAGAATGGAAATTGATGGGTTGGGTGGGTCTTTCTACAAGTTATAGTTCAGTTTCCCCCTATAGTCCTTTATGCAAGCTGCTCATTACTCAACAATTCTGCCTTACCTTGTGAGCCAGGTCTGGGGTTCTCTGGCAGGGGTTGCAGGAATAAGGTCGCAAACTCGTCATCATCTTCTGACCTTGTATGAGAGATCTTCCAGATAATGATGTAGCTGTAGAAAACCAGGAGAACATCTAATGGAAAGCACTTTGTTTTACCTCTTAAGATTTCTCTCTCTACAAGATGTTGACATCTTGTCAGCATCTCTCTACAGGATGTTGACAAGAATCATTATTCCTACCTTCACATACTTTTTGAAAGAGGAGGGACTATTAGCTCATGTGGAGAAAGCCCTGTTGAAAGATATAAAAAGGTTTGTAGTTGCACAAGTGCAACAACTCCTTCTTGGATGTCTTTAGGGGCCTGAAGATGGATGTTCTAACAGCAGTGTGAGTTAGTACAGGCAACCTCAATAGCCAAGGAAATGAGGATTATACTGGCTCATGTCTTCTCTACTGCGGCACAAATGGAAACCACACAGTAAATTCCTTCAGGGTGAAAATGGTCCCTCTTCATTTTGGAAGATAGGTGAGGACAGAAAAAACATTACAGAGCCCAGTAAAGAGCAGGTGGTGGCACTTTGCTTGTGCTAGGAAGAGTGATGTAATACTTAAATAGAAATAATTAGGTTGTTGGACACAAGCCTTCATGTAAAAGACAACATAGAAAACACATGTTTTCACATGTTTCTAATGCCAACCCCACCTGTACTCAATCAGTTTCATGAATGTTCACGTGACTGTGAAGTTTAAATGAGCATGCAGTGCAAGTCGCCAGCGCAGGGTGATTCAGCGTATCGCTGTGGGTGAGCAGCAAGTATTGCACTCTAAATGCCTTGCATGTCCTGTGATGGGCCAGGGGAACATTCAGAGGAAATGCCTCATTTTGTGCTTCTTCGGGAGAAGGAATGAACCTATTGTCTAGTCCTCTGGGCAGTAAGTACCGGACTCTGAGCCCAGTAAGACTAGTGGGAATCAGACCCCAGGATCTTGTTGACATTCTGCACATTCTGTGGTTTCTCTTTTGTCAGGCTGCACACTGCTTTTGTGAGGCAAGAGGGGAAGGGAAGGCAAGAAATATTCAGAATTCTCTCCAAAGTCATTTATGGGAGCATTTATGGGTTTCGCTGTCTGTGTATAAACTTGCATGTGTTGTCTTAGGCAGGCTGGGTCGTCGGTTGCTGCTTAGGAGTTGACTAAGCTGAAAATAATCTTTTGTTTCCCATGATAACTTGTACTTTGAAAATGGAATTCAACAACTATGGCTTTTTTTTTTTAAAAAAAAAAAAAGAAAAAGAAAGCAATTGTTCATTTCAAAGTATGATACTGACAAAATATCTTACAAGCTAAGAACAGCTAAGAATGCGTTTTCCAAACAGTACAGTGCTTGACCATATCTCTTGGCAGATAGAGGAATATGTGTTATCTTCACTTAAAGAAGAGACCTAATCACTTGAAACTTGCTGGCAATGTATATCCTGAGTAACATCAGGGCTTTGTACATTCACAAACACTATACAATTAGTATAAACCAAGGCTTTAAAAAAAAAAAGCCAAGCCTGTAGAACATATTCTGGCACATAGCAAGGAGCTGGTCTACAGCGCTCCAATGGTTTGCTTTGAAAAATAAGCAGCAACAGTGGATCATTACTTGTTTTTCATTCTTACCTGACTCTGATTTGCCCCACTAAGCATTTCTGAAACTGTTCTGGCCTTTTTCCGCATGGTAAACATATTTGTAGGACCCACACATACACAATCTGTAGTTTTGCAAAACAACAGATGAATATAATATTAAATTATCTTGGTTAAACAGTTCACATGGAGCTGGATTGCCTTGCTACAATAAAATTGTGTGTTTGTAACTTCTAGTAATTAGCTTCATCATATCAAGATGTTTGCAGCAGAGATCTTTCTTCTACCAGCTCCAAGAGGTAAACCTAATCTGGACTCTCTAAAAAAGGTATTTTTCCCTTCTACATCCATTAATCAGGTTGAAATACTGGTATTTTCTTAATATTCAACATCCTTTGCAGCTCCTAAGAGATGGTTTTTGAGTCCCCAACTTGCCTCACAAAGTCAGGATGTGTGGATTTGCAAATTCTGTTATCCCTTAATATTCATATCCATAGAAGAGAGTGACAGGTTTGGGGAAAGACCCAGAGAATTATTCCAGACTCTTCAACTCAGATTTCATTTCTTTTCTTGATAGTCAGCGCTTGACTGTAATTCATTTTGAAAAGTTTAAACAGAACCTTCTATTTTTGGCTGACTTTGGAGCAAGGGCATTTGTCTATCCCTCATTAATCTTTATGTCACTTGCAAGATGGTCTAAAGAAACATCATACCTTTTCCTTTTGGAATAGATTCCCTAAATAGAGGTCCAGTGCTGCAACCCTTGTCCCCATTAAGGTTTTGCTAATGACCTTACCCCACTCAGAGCAAAGATTATTAAACCAGGCCAGATGCTAGTTAGATGAAGAGAAGACAAAAAGTGGCACTAAACCAGAAGGCTTCTCCTTTGACCCCCCAGTGGAGAGTTTAAGGTATCAGCTTTCAGTGGGATTGACTTAACAGAAACAAAGTGAGTTTAATGATGAGTGTGTTACAAAATCCCACCTGAATTTCTGTTGGTGTTGGATGGCATCATCAGCCAAGTGCTTTTTAGCACAGTTTAGAAGGTTATTGGTCCCTTTAGCTGTCCTTTAGCTACCAGCTATGCGCTGGCTAACATTGGTAGCCATTTATCTACTTGCTATTGCAAAAGTCTGACTAACTTCCAGCCAAAGAGTGAGAACTTGTTAATACATTCCAACAGACCCCTCCTATTTTTTTCCTCCTTGGGCTCACATATTACTTCTCCATCCTATTCACCCATCAGAATTAAAGGCAACTAGATATGAAGGAAAAGCCTGTACCTTCATAGCAGACAGTCCTCCCAAACAAAATAGAGGTATTTCCTATGTAGGACTTTCCCTTGCTGTGCCCCACTTTCAGTAGTCACAGAAAGAAACTAGGAGGAAAGGATCCCAAAATCAAGGCTTGGAGATTTCATAAGAAAAGGACTGAAGAAAGAATAATGACATAAAAAAAGAGTTAAAAAAAAAGTCCAGAGGAATGGCTGTGGATATGTCTGAGGGAATCTGTGCAATATTCTAGCACTGGAGAAAGGCAATGGTATTCTTAAATCCCCAAAACCCAATGAAACATATAAAAGACAGGACTGGGCACACAGTTACTCCCAAGTGCATTACTATGAAGTTCTTCCAGAAGGGACTTCACTGTAGTAAGAGACGGGTTTGTTACTCCATTTTACCAATCTGTCTAACCTCATATGTTCAGTCTTCCTTTCACACCACCATTGAGCTTGTTTATTTCCAGATAACCACACTCTTTCACTGACATAGGAATATGAGAGCCAACAAACCACACATAGAAATATTGCCTATCGATCAAGCCATGTGGTGTCAGATTGTAATCCAGGATCTCACTGCGATGTGCAGTGGCCTCTTAAAGAAAAAGAATACTTAAGAGACCCATGGATTAAGAACACTGCAAAGTGAAGGAACTGGCTATTAACAAGGTTAACTTCTCCAGTGTTTCCTTCAGCTCAAGATAATTCAGCTCATCCAAATAGTACGGGGAGTAAAAGCAGGTGAGAAGAAAAAAGAGTTTTTACTAAAGACTTCTGAGTTTTATCACTGAAACACTAGGGCATTTTTGGCAACTTAATATTTCCCCTGTTTTCAAACGGGCCTTTAATTTAAGATATCCAGCTTTATGGGTGTCCAGCTACAGGAAGGGGCAGGCTAGTTTGCTGAGTGTCGGTCTGAGTTGTTGGGATGGGCAGGTGGTACTGGGGAATCGATATCAGGCCTTCTAGGGGACATAACATCAGTCAAAAGTGTTGACCTCCACTGCTCCACACTATATCCTTCTGCAACGATACCGAATGGCAAAGCCTCATGTAATTATACTGCTGCTTGTAAAGTGCAGCAGATGAAACATGCTACATCAGCACTCGTTGCTTTTATTACTGGGGGGGGGGGGGAAATTCTCACAAGGAAAGGAGGGAATGAAATTCTGAGTGCTGTGTTACTCTGGATAACTTCTGGGAATCTAATTATTTGAGAAGAAGTGCACTTAGCAAATCATTATATGTGGGTGTGAAAAATTGCTAAGGAATTCCCCCCCCTCCTCTCCTCTTCATATACCTTACCCTTAGAAAAAGAAGGCAGGTAAGGGTACATTTAACATTCACAGTCTTTTATACTACTAAGTGAAATCAGAACAAAATATGGTAATTAATCCATTGTGCATTCAAGGATTCAGGTTTGAGTAGCAGATGGGAAAAGTTGTGGATCATAACCCCATGCAATATTTGACAGAATATCAGTCAAATATAGTTCACACATCTTCATGTTTCTGTCAGTCCCTCTTATCTAAAGTTAATTTAAAGTGACAAGAACTACATTAGCACTTTTCAAAGGGTAATGCAAACTTTAGAATATTCGCTTCAAATCAATACCCCTTCCGACTCCTATATGGTCAAACTGGCAAGTTCCTGAAGGTGATTTCACTCTGCATCTATGCTAAATTTGTCATCTGTTGCTGGGGTTTATTTGTTAGCCCTTAAATAAATCTGTTCAAAAGTGCAGTAGAGAAGGTGGTACCTGTTTATTCTGCACAAAGCTGTCTCAGAACAAGAGTCAAGGCAATGCTGGCAAATCTCATTGTGCAAAGTAATATCATTTGGATATTAGGGTTGTTTTTGAACAATTCTTTATGCAAGAGGAGTACTTCAATTCCCTGCTTGGGATTTGGGCACCTACTTTCACTCCACCACTGCAATAAAAGAGAGTCCAAATAAGAGACCTCACACAGGCACCTGCAGAAAGTCTGGTTCTGTGGCTCCAGTGCTTGCAGCACACTGCTGTTTTCCTGAAAAGTGGATCAATTGATAAAAACAATGATTCCTTTCCTTTTTTTCAATCAAAATAGCCTTTGTGAGCACATGCATGTGCACATCTGCAAATATATGTTCATGTATTTTTGTGCCTGACTTGGGTGTGGGACCACAGCAAAGTCCAAATCCCCTGATCTAATGCTATTGCTGTTCTGGTTGCCTGTGCTTCTGCTCCTTGTGTTCACATTACCAAATAAGAGATCACACCCTGCAGGGCTCCACAGAGCCTCATCTCCAGGGAAGGCAAAAGCACTTCTTGGCTTTCAGGCTGCACACAACCCCAGTATCGTCCCTTTTCCCTCCCCACCCATTACAAATGATTTAAGGCAGTCTGTGAATGAGAAACATAAGGTAAACACTATTTAGTCTTTATTGCCTTCCATCCCTAAAGCGTAACTTGGCTTTGCCTCTGGAGAGATGCCCGGCTCAGCCCTTCTGGACACACAGTCACCAGCTGGGATCTGTGTGTGTCTTCTGGAGAAGGTACAAAAGGGGCCGGATTGCATGGATTGAAGGGCTCCAGCTTCTGGAGTTTACTGGGGCTGAGTCACATGTGATTTGTGAGGAGGTGCAAAGTCCAACAGCAGCAGGTGGGGTGGGGAGGGGGTGATAACATCCAGTCCCTCTGCATTCTCCTCCTTTCTCTTCCCTAAAGCAAAACCTAAGATAATCACTTCCCTGACAAACCAGACTCCACCCCACCTCACATCGCTTGCCAAGGTTGTGGTCCAAAGGGGCGATGAGGCAGAACAGCAGGCCACATCTGGCTATTCATCATATGTAGAAAGGACTTGGATATTATAAGATGGATGAATGGATCAAACCTAAATCTATGCCTGGCTCATTTATAGGACTGGGTGAAAATACAGCAGGAAAAAACAGCTAAAAAAAAAAGAGTCCCTAAAGAAAAAAGTTAAAATTGACCAGACACATTTTTCCTCATTATTTCAAACCTGTGTTAACTTTGCAAAGCCATAGCAAGACGCTTCAGTTCTTAAGCAGGCTGTGGGTGATAACTTGTTGGACTGCTCAACTAGCAGGAGTCAGTCTACTCATTCCAGATGACATAAATCCCTGATAAAAACCCACTGCCACCAGCATCTTCTAAATGGCTGAACTGGATCCTCTTGGTGCCTTGGTGCCGTTGTAATGATGAGGAAGATGCTTCACTGTGGTGACTTCTTGTGTGCAGTCATTTAACCATTAGAATGAAGAAAATCTTTCCCTCTACTCCTTGACAAAAAGGCTTGACCAGGAAAAAGGTTCTTTCAGGCCCCTGACCTACAGGTGTTTGTAGGTTCACAAGAGGAGATCCCATGCCAGCTGTTATCCCTCTATGTAACCAGGGAACCTGATTTTTTAGTGCATCCAGTCACATACATTGAGGTGACATATACATAGTTCTTCTTTTCATCATGGTATTATGTTGATGCAAATGTCTAAATTTGTAAAAAACTTAAAAAATTAAAAAACACAATTAAAAACCACAAAATACAAAACATTTCCTGGAACCAGACATGCCCCCTCCTCATCTGCTTGTCCTCCCCCTGTACTTCCTCTTGGCCCATCAAGCCAAAGTGAGCTCTGCAATGAGCAAGCAATGAACAACTGGATTCAGGCCACACACGTTCCTCATGGTCGGACTCCATGATCTTAAAGGTCTTTTCCACCTAAATGATTCTATGATTCATAGCCCAGTCGCCTGCAGCACAAAGTAGCACTGATTGCCAGGTGCCCAGGATGAAGGAGCTCCAGGACACAGGACTTTCAGCTCCTCTTGCCCTTGGTGGGGTTTCCAGATGAAACTCAGGTATCCAAACCAGGCGTTTTCCCATAGTTTTTACACAGATGTGCTTCAGCAGAGGCTGGCCAAGGGCTGTTTGCCACTCACATGCTTTGGAAAAACTGTTGTGTGCTGCAGCTGCTCCCTGGGAGACTGGGACCATGGCCAGAAATAAAAGGAATCTCCTGCAGGAATCCAGGAGCCAGCCCACACCTGCGACATCAGAAACAAATCCCCTGATGGTGCTGCCTGAGTTGCCTCCCTGCAGACTGGCCAGCAGTGCTCTTTGCTGCTCTTGCTCCACTGGCAACTGTGCTGCTCATGGCTGTGCCCCATTTAGGGTTAGACAAGGCAAGTTTGCAAAGTGGTGAGGCACTGGAATGGGTTGACCAAGGAGGTTGTGAATGCTCCATCCCTGGTGGTGTTCAAGGCCAGGTTGGACAGAACCTTGAGTGACATGGTTTGTTGTGATGTGTCCCTGCCCATGGCAGGGGGGTTGGAACTGGATGATCTTAAGGTCCTTTCCAACCCTACCTATTCTATGATCCTATGATTTTATGATTCTATGACTGACTTGTTAGTTGGTGCTGGGGCCCACAGGGAATTTTTTTCTGCCTCCTTCTTCTGCACCCATTTTTGTACCCCAGGCCTCCATGATACCCGTTGATGAAGCTGAGGCCAACACTGGAAATCCCAGACACTGGGAATTATAAATTTGTCCTCCTTCCCATTTCTCCCCTACAGGCGAGGATTTAGTGAGGGACACATTAGAAATGAGGAGCACATCCCAATTTGGGTGTTAAACACAGCTTTTCCTTTCATTCAGGAACTTGTGCTACTTTACTATGCTATTCTTGACATCAGAACTGTAGTGATCTGTAAAGCAAGAGAAAAATTATTCTTCTTTTCCCCTCTGTAGCTTGACAGAATTACGTATTTTCCGCAAGACACTGCCTCCTTTTGAAGTATGCATTGAAAGCAGCCATACAAAATGCCATGGAAAACTGTGCTTGCGTTTTTCTCTAGTCATCTCTTTAAGATACATGAAATCAGTGAAAATCTGTGTGTTCTCCCTGCCCTACATTTTCCCTGCGATTTCTCAAACTTTTAAAGCCTGCTAAGAGAACCACACCGCAGCAGGAAAGCACATCATCCTGGGAAGACCGGTATTGCCAGCAGCGCTGGCAGCAGGGCTGCAGAGCATCTGAGCAGGTTATCCCCTGGAGCGAGCGCCATGAGCTCCTCCAGCCTCCGGGGCTGCCCAGGAACAGAGCTGGCACGCTCCCTCCTCTTGAGCAGACCATGGCAGCAATTAATTGCATAGTAATGCAAGGATGCAATTAGGGCCCGGCCAAACACAACTTACCCCTTCTCTGGGCCTCCAAATTTGGAACGTTTTTGCTTAGCAGTTCACCCAGACACACCAGTGAGAGCTGACTGTGGATGAGCGTCTGACACCCTTGTCAGCACCGCAGGGCTGCTGTCCTCTTGCTCTGTGGGCAAGGGGTGTTGGGTGCTGATGCTCTGAGCAGGCACTTGGATGTCTTCCCACTCTGTTTCGCCAATATGCTCGTTTGTGTTTGTTTTTCTGACAGCAATTCACCCTAGCAATCTTAATCTGTCTTCCAGGTGGTGTTTTAGATGCTGTAACTCCCCGAGTTTATTCTTCAACCTGCTATATTTCAATTATGCCACTTACAAAGAATGCAGACTTCTGGTTTATAATTTGCTTGTTTGTTCTCCCTTTGCTGTTCCTTATGTTCTCTCTTAGTTTTTGTCTTCAAGCAGTGAACTACCCACACCAGGGCAGCTGTAAATAAGCCAAGCACATAGAATCTTAGGATTCTGGGTCCATCATCTCCCCTCCTCCCCACCTCACCACAAATGGACTCTATTACTAATCATAACTCACAGCCAACATCTCTTTGGTTTTAGAGAGGAAGAGATTTTCAGCCTCAGGCAAAAGACATCCAGTCTGATCATGAGAGATGCTGAAAGCTATGGGGGTTGCTGGCTCATAGTATCACTGAGGATATAGTCCTTGGGGAATAACTTCCCTACTCATCTAAGTTTTCTTTCATCCAAAATTCAGGCCTGCCCTGTCCTGGTTAGCTGAATAAAATCTTTAAAGGCAAAGAATAGGTTTGGGTGCCACTGGTGGGGTATTTTTGGCGGTGCTGAGCACCTTGGAGGGAAACTGATTTCTAGAGATGGCCAAGCAACTTACTTTCTGAAAAAGAAATCTCTTTATACATGCCGAGCTGAGCACCCTGAAGTGCAGGAATCTGAAACCTTGGGACACTCTGGAACTGTTCCCATTGGATATGGAATTTGGTTCCACCTTTTCCACGACAAAACCCTTGTATTTTGGTGTCTTGCAGCATTTAAAAATATTGAAGGAAGACAATAAATGTGTAGAAAGCAAAGTTTTACTAAGGCTGAGGTAGAAGTCTGCTACCTGCACTCTGCTACCCTGGCCGCAGCTTCTCTTTAGAGCCAGTGGAGGAAGGTCTCCCAGCACACTGACTCCATGTGTTTGTGCTCTCCTTACACCTATATTTATATTCTTTTAATTACTGTGTATCACATACAGTTTTAAAACCCTTTCTTTTAGTAACAAAGCTTTCCAGCTCATTTTTTTCTTTAAAAAATCAACAACTTAAAAAGAAGGCAAGATCAGAGGATTAAGTAAATTAATGAGAAAGATACTTAAAAGGCTTTCAAAGTCTCCTTCTTGCAACACTAATATGTAGATTTCTTAAAAAAGTAATCATGAGTTCGCAACTCAAATTAGCACCACCATATATGATAAGCGAGGTCTGGCTCAAGAGTATGAAGTTTGGACCCCTCTCCATAAAAGAGACAAACTACATTTGGCTTCATTTTCTTATTCCTTTCACTGCATTTCCCTCCATGTAGCTGCTGATAGCATTTCTATTTTCAGATTCAATGTGGCATGCATGCTGTGGGTTATTCAAAGAGAGGAAAGTTGTGCATCTTCATGCACCAGGTATAGCAGACAGGTCAGGAAAGGAGCAAAGAGCTTGGTCCCTGAAGCAGCTGGTAGGTGCTTGTGTGTTGCTCTGCAAGAACAGAGGGATAGGGAGCCAGGGAAGGGATGCTCCAGCTAGTAAGAAACAGAAAACACAGACAGGCACAACTGAGGCCAAGCTTTGAAAGGACAAACCATAAAGGCTATGATGATGTCTTAGCCAGGAGGCACGGAAAAGTATAACAGGAGAAGCAATTAGGAGTGTTTGTCATAAGGAGCATTAGGAAAGAGAACAACTTTGACAAGCTAACCTGTGGCATGTAGGCAACCTGTGGCTTGTTGTCATTGAAGGCAAGGGGCAAGAGGCACCATCTTACAAAAACTCCAACTTTTCCCACTTCACTCCCTCAAGGCCCCATTTAAGTCACTGCAGAACACAGCAGCTCTGCACTCTGCAGTGCAGCACCTCTTCTCTTTCATGCTTATTTTCTGTTTGGTGGAAATACTCCAGCTTCTCACCATAAATAGGAGAGAATCTGAGCACAAAGCACATGCACTCCAACAGCACCAAGTGAGCAGTGCACTTTGCATGTCACAGTCACAGATAAGCAGCGAGGCTGAGAAGTATGCATCACATTTTCATGTCAGACACAGATAAATATTGTTCTCCTCTCAACAAGCAGGTTGAACTCTAAGGCTGGATGAGAGTTAAGAGCGTGCAATATTCTGTTCCCTGAGTAGCGAAACAGAAGGTTGAACCTGTTCCCTTCCTCAGTGGCAGTCAAGACTTCCTCTGCTTTCACCGGAAGAGTAACTATGCCTGCTGTGTTCATTCCTGTCTCCCTTGGCAGAAGGTTGGTGGGTCATTTCTCCAGTCTAATTTTAGGAATCTTGCCCATGTATCCTTGCTGCCTATCACTAACCTGCTTACTTAATTTCCTTGGGTAAGATCCTAAACCTCCATGGGACAAGTGTGGGCCTGGATGGTGAAGCCCAGAATCCCTCTGTGTCCATTAGCAGAGTTCTGTAGACTCCTTGCATCTCCTCTGAAGGATCTCAGCTTTATCCACCAGAAATTCGGCTGTATGAATACGCTTCATCTTGCACTCCTGGAAAAATCAATGCAAAAAGACTGAATTCTTAAGTTGGTGTCTTAAAGAAGTTTGGAGCAAGTGATGAGAAAATGAGCATAAGCCAGCAGTGTTCACTTGCAGCCCAGAAAGCCAACCCTATCCTGGGCTGCATCAAAAGGAGCGTGACCAGCAGGTCGAAGGAGGTGATCCTGCCCCTTTACTCTGCTCTCCTGAGACCTCACCTGGAGTATTGTGTGCAGTTCTGGTGTCCTCAACATAAAAAGGACATGGAACTGTTGGAACAAGTCCAGAGGAGGGCCATGAGGAATATCAGGGGACTGGAGCACCTCCTGTATGAAGACAGGCTGAGAAAGTTGGGGCTGTTCAGCCTGGAGAAGAGAAGGCTGCGTGGAGACCTCATAGCAGCCTTCCAGTATCTGAAGGGGGCCTATAGGGATGTTGGAGAGGGACTCTTCATTAGGGACTGTAGTGACAGGACTAGGGGTAATGGGTTAAAACTTAAACAGGGGAAGTTTAGATTGGATATAAGGAGGAAATTCTTTACTGTGAGGGTGGTGAGGCACTGGAATGGGTTGCCCAAGGAAATTGTGAATGCTCCATCCCTGGTGGTGTTCAAGGCCAGGTTGCTTAGAGCTTGGGTGATATGGCTTAGTGTGAGGTGTCCCTGCCCATGGCAGGGGGGTTGGAACTTGATGATCTTAAGGTCCTTTCCAACCAAAACCATTCTACGATTCTGTGATTCTAACAACCCTGTTTTGGCTGATGGAAACATCTAAGTCTACAGGAGATGCTCCCATCTCCCAGTGTCCTCTCAATAAGGAGTCCTAACAAGTGGAGAGGTAAATGTAAACAAAACTTCTAGTAGCATTTAGAAATGTAATTACCTGGAATTTGTGAGGAAGGTTTAGTCTTAGTTAAAAAAAAAAGATATTCCCTGAAATACTGTTGAAAAGGTATAAAATGAGATTAATGGCGAAGTAAGTGTGCGTGTGTGTGGGGCGTGTGTATAAGCATGCCACAGAATTCTTTTATCTCATTGAAAGACATTTGATACTTATTAAAAGATTATTGCTTTAAGGCATATTTTGATTTTCTGCCTAAGACTGTGTGGAGAGTCTTGCTACTGAGATAATAACAAAGAAACCTTAAACATGAAAAAAATACCCACATGAAAGATAGTATGTTCCTTATTAGTACTGGTATCATTTTCTGTGGGATTACTTCTCTCCAAATATAACAGAAGTTTAAAAGTAGAAGCCCATTTCCAGTAAAAAGAGACACCACACAGTAGTTTTGAACTTTTTTTTTGGTATTCAAAACTGCTGTTTGGAGTGTGTGTGATACTTCATTAAGCAATTATCAAGTGACTGTTTACTTCAAAAATGCATTTACAGTTTCAAGATCTATGCTAAGGAGAACACAATCAACCATACTGCATATATCAAGACATACAGAGGTAGACAAATCTATTAGACATGCCCCAACAATGCTTTTAAAACTTGAGAAAGCTACACTTCTCTCTGCTTGTAGATGAAAGCGTTTTGGGGAGCCGAAGAGCAATCATGTGCAATTTTAGAATGATTGAAACCTTTTAGAAACTTGTATATGTATTTGATGTATTTCTTTAATATTTGGTGTGTGTGTGTGTTTTTATGTTGGTGTTGCTAGCTCCAGTTTACAGCACCTTGCTTTCTGCCTTCAGACCTTGGAGAAAGCTGGAGCGTTGAGCATGATGCGGGTAGAAGAATATTTCATTCAACACAACAGCACAGCTGTAAATATAAACTCCTTTTAGCTGCAAAGCTGTTAGATTAGAGGAGTAATTTAATTTTTATTGGAGATAATTGCGGTCCATTTGAACTGATCTAGGTGAGGGAGATGATAACCTTCTTCAGGGGAAAGGAAAACAATTACAGCACATAAAGCTAAATAAACCGCATGGAAGCAAAATACAATCCCAAATTTACAGATCTTTCCTAGTGCACAATGTAATGAAGTTGAAATACCACACTAATAACCTCCTGAGCAAGGAAACGTTTTAAATCCACACTCGATTAGTGAAACAGCACATACAATTCATTTTCCTATGAAGATGTGCAAATGTATTATTTACTCAGAAGCAGTTACACATTAAAATTTAGATGAATATTTTCTGTGTTATGACCTACACTTATTGCAACAACATCCTTCACTAGAATAACTGTGCTACCTGTATGAACATGAATATACTCATTTGTATGAGGCTCAATGAGCAGGTTATAGGGAACGCATTTAGAATAATAATAAATAAATAAATATATAAAGCTGTGATTTTTTCTCTCTGTTTTTTTTTCCCCTCACAGAACAGAAAGGTTAAGGGATCACCAAGTGAGGCAAGAAGTTCTTGGCATTAGAAGGAGACTGCTGATCAAGAGAATATTATTTTAATAGCAAAATAAAATCTCTTTTACATTCAGTACTTCCTTTGTTTCATCCAGGACACTTGGTATTAGGAGAGGGACACAGCCCTAGGAATGTAGCAACCCAAACCCCATTAAACATGCATGGGGAAGATTTCCAGCCTGCTGTGCAGGGAGTTACATGCCCAGGCTCTGTTAACAACAGTAATTGTGCATATAATTTCCCATGCGTTGCTGTGAAAATTCACCCTACAGACTTTAGCTCCATGTCAAGTAACTCAGCAGCCATTTATTATATGCTGAAGGCAGAAAACAGAACTTTGAAACTGCAGATGGAAGAAGTCGCCTTTGCTCCCCTACTTTTCTCACAGTCTTCCCAGTCTTTATGAACCAAAGGGAAGCTCTGAGGACTAGGACCTCAGATGAAGGGGAGTGCATCTCTTAAGGATGCAGCATCTCCTGTGTCATAATGGCTTCCTGTACCCGGTCTGGGCTCTGCAGGACTCATGTTGGGGTCAGTGGATGCCTGCTTGCAGATGGACCTCTCTGGACCCTGGTTTCACTCCTGGGGACCTTGCAGAGGCCTTTAGGAGGTAGTTCATGTGTGGGTGGCCCATAGAGGAAAGGTGCAGTTGTAGCATGGTGCAGGAGGCATACCCACAGGGGACAGAACAAGGGAGAGCTGGAAGCTCCCACATGATAGAAACATATAAGCTTGTCTAAAGTGACAGACTGCAGGTACTTCCACAGCAGGTTTAAATCAGGCTATTAAATCACAAGTGGCTGACCTCAGAGAATGGGCTGGTGCTGAGGCCCTCCCAGGGATTCTGGATAAGAGATTCTGTTATCAAGACAGAAGGTGCAAGTGAAGCTCAGAGGAAAAGTTTGGAGGAGGGAACACAGCTGAAAGTGCCCCAGTACCAAGCACAGCTATGAGGCATGCCAAGCACCCACAGCTGCCCTGGAAAACTCGAGTTTTATGGGATCGGACCATAGGGTAACCAAGAAAAAACACCTTTATGTCCTGGAAAAGCAGCAAAATGTCAAGCTGCCTTCCCTGGCAGACAAGCAATTAAAAGTTTGGCTCCATCTGCTCACAAAAGAGCAAAAGCAGAAAGCAAAATGAAGCCTAGATCTGAGGACACTGCAGAATCAGGGCAAGCCATGAAGATAATTTGCCATAGGGGACCACTGGGCTCCAGAAGATCTTACACTGAATTACACTGAATAAGACCACCCCCCAGCTCTATCTAGTCCTCTGTACTTGGGTACTAATTAAATAAGTACACAAATTAACCATCCACATAAATGAGTATACATTCAAGCATCCAAACCACCAGTCTGACCATGGAACTAAAGAATCCCATCTTTTCCTTCAAGCTCCTCACCAAACTACCCCCTCAGCTGCTCTCTTAGCATCAGAGGGAAGGGAAGGGGGGGGGAAACAGAACAAACCCAAGATGGTCTTGGCACAGTGTGCCCACGAGGTTAGGCTGTGATCCACTAATGAATAAGGTTCTCCAGGGAACAATCCCACATCAGTAGGTGGAACGGCTAATCTAATAGGTTTCTTCCATATCTAAATTCTATAATGGTGTAACTTGCAGCAGGGAGCATGTGATCACTCTTTGAATAAGCAGTGGGAGGGGAAAGGCTATATTTAATGGCCAGAATTAGTTTCCTTACATTGCTTTCCCAAGCCATTGTGCAGAATATGCAGCCTAAGAGTAGTGAGAGACTTTTTTTTTTCCTTCTTTTTCCTTTTTTTATTTTTTTTATTTTGAAATGGGTACACATCAAACACACCCATCCCCCCGCCACAAGGAAATTCTCGCCACATGCTTCTGTCCTCCAGACTTACACAGCATTTTATTGTATGGAACACATCAAAAGGGTTTGGTTCCCTTGTAAAAGTTTTACAGGAAAATCATTGAAGAGCAGTGTAACTTTTTTTTTTTTTTTTAAATTCAAAACTAGAATCCAATATTCTGGATTCCCACACTTTGGTGTGGACTCAGAGAGAGCTGCGCTTTTCTGTACAGTAGAGCAGAAATACAGACCCTGTATAATTAGAATTGCAGTCATGGCCTGTGGGATCTAGTGATTTGGACATATTTTATTTAACCAGCTTAGTAAAAGGTAATATTCAGCAGCTGTGATCTATAGCAGAATTACAATTTTCAGGGTCAAGGAGGGATTTTGATATTAGGAGGTTGGGCAGAATTGCTGTAAAATCTCATGAGCTGTCGTTAAAAATAAATGAGAAAATAGGTTATCCAAGAGTCATTGTAAGGGAAAAATCAATAGGCAGTGTCTATTCACTTGGGCTATCAAAATCCTTGAAATTTGAACAAAAGTTTCACGTTTAGTGTGCTGTAGGTTTTGAAATGTAAGTGGTGAATGCTCTGTGGGTACAAATTCATTGTGCTGTGCATTCAAACAAGGAGAAACCCTTCTGAAGTTCTGGAGTTCTCTATTAAGATAGTACAGTTCCTTCGTCACGAAGTCAGACATGTAAAACGGTTGCCAGCGAAACTTCAGAAGCAATTTTAGGTAACTGATGACAAACTCTCTCTTGGAAATAGATCACATTTCTTTATCTCACCTTGCTCCTCTGGGGCTTGCTCCTGTCTCTGCCTCCTGGTGCATGCAGAAAGGGGCTGCAGTCCTGGAGCCCGGGCAACCCTGTGCAAGCACACTCGCCTGCTGCTAAACTGCAGACGATGGAGGTTGGGAATGAACGTTATTGATAATTCGGAGCAGTACACATAATTGGTATGGAAAGGGCATATCATCCTCATTCAGAAACAATTAACTTCCCCCTCCAACACAGCAGTTCAAAGAAGCCTCAGCCTTTTAAATATGAATGAGTGTAACTTCAAAATATGCAACAATTAGCTGCTACATATACACATGGAGCAGGATTTTTTGGTTTTTGTTATTCTCATGGCTACCAAATTAAAGTGTGTCGTGGATGCAGATGAGCGCGTGCACAAGTCACATGCAGACTCCTGTGAAGTATGGAGGGGAAAATGAAAGGTTCACACTGCTGTTGGACTGTATTGTTTTATTTGAGCCACAGCCTGATGCAACCCAAAAGTCCAGTTAATTCTTGGCTCAAGGCAGACGACTGAGACTTTACAGAGCATAAAAGAATTAGCAGAAAACACACATTGTGAACAGGCATCCGAAAAGAAAACCTGTCCCCAAAGCTCAACACCACCGAGGAACTCGGCAAACTCTTCTGCAGAAGCCCAACGAAGATTTGTACATTGTTAATTCGATTGCAGAGGGTGCATGTTAAACAGAAAAGAACTGAGTTTGTCACTGTCATCTGAATCCATTCAGTCAGTGCAACAAAGGTATATTTAACTAAAATATGAAACAGACTTGCTAACACCGCATTATTTTCTCAGGCTTACAAAGTTAAAAAAAAAAAATAAACTGAATATAAATGACTTTGAGCATTTTTTATGACACCCACAGCCTAAGTGATCCAGATAATGTAATCTAACCATCATTAGAAACCATGAAATTACAATTCCTCTGGGATGGATATTTATCTCTCTGTTACATACAGAAAGGCGATTAATTAGTAGCTCTTTCAGTGTTTAACATTACTGTGTACTGAGGCTGATTAAAATCTAACTATAGAACAGCTCTCATAGCTAACACATAATCTGGGGAAAGTTTAGCTGGGGCACGAAGAAGCACCTTAGAAAGAAAAAACTTAAAGGAAGTGTACTCTTAGAAGTAGGTAGCTTCAAAGCCAAAACCCGGGCTTCCTTCTAATTTCTATTGAACACAGTAATGATGACAATTACTGAGATTTCAAAACCCTCAATAATAAAACCAACTAAACGCACGTCAAATATTTTTGCAAAGTGGTACAATTCACATGATACCCATTTGTTTTCAGGGGATGCATATACAGGGCAGAGTCATGAAGTGAATCACACAGCAGTGTCTTGAATGGCTTATTCTGAAATGTAAATGGAAGCATTCGCTAGGGCATGTGTGTGTGTGTGTGTGTACCCTGTATGGACAGCACAGCGTGCACACGCTGTGTGGGCTACATTCATATTTCTGGTGTAATTTCACTGGCTCGTGTGGAATGCACCAAAGATGTGTCAATGTGTGTGTGTGCAGACAGTTTCCTCCAGGATCTCAAGCGGGACAAGAGGACATGGATAATTTCACCTTAGGAGGAATAAACAGAGGCAACTTGAGTAGGTTTGATTTCCAGAGCATTCCTACTGTGAATAGAACTATTGGAGGAATTTCATGCAAGGACAGATGAAATACCAGGAAAATCCCAAATCATTACTTGTTATTTTGAAAATAATTTCCTATTTTGGCATCACTGTACCAAGGTATGTGCAGTTTTTTAGGTTGAAAAGAGGAAAGAAACTTTAAAAGTAAATGTGAACAGCTCAGCAAAAAGACCAAGGTAACCCTGGTTTTATTTCATTTTGGAAAGTACCTACTGAGACCACAAATCAGTATTGGACACAGTTCGTATTTTAGTGAGGATACACAGAAAGAAATCAGAAGCAATCTTAAAATGAAGCATAAGAAAAGAACATTTTAGCACCCCCACAGCCCCCCAGTTCAGGTCCCAAAGAACTGAGCCACTGATTCCTAATCCTCTCTATTGTGTCGAGTATTGTGTAGGTGCTGCTCTCTTCTGGCTGTCTACACAAATTTTAATATGCAAAATGTTAATAAAAAGTGAAATAAAAGGCTGGGAAAAATCAAACATGGCCTCAATGTGCTGATGGCAAATGGAATCACCTCTATGGAGGCCTCACTATGGAGAGCTGGTTTGTAGTGCTGCTCCAACACCACGCTGACCAGGAGCTCCTCCAAAATTCCTCTCCTATCTGAATACTTCACTCAGAATAGCCTAACTTCGTATTTGGAGGCAAGGGGAGGGCACACTCTTATTTTTCACATTGGAGATGGCCAGCGCTATCTATTGCAGTGAGAAGATTAAAAAAAAACAAAATAACCAAGCACCAAAAAACTTTTAAACTCTCAAGTGACCATTGCATCAGGACTAGGATCTTTGAGCCTACCCAGCACAACCAAGCCACCCAGCCACGTGTACCACCAGTCACACCTCCAGCTGCTTCAGAGAGAGAGCAGTCGAGGAGCAAGATGCTTTTGAATAGATAGGAGATAGGAAACACAAAGTCATCATGGCACCCTATTGCTCCACTCTGGGATGTAACAGGGTAGGACATCGCTGGAGTCCAAAGTGACGAGGGTTTCACTCTGGCCAAATCTTACCTGACAAATTTGTCAGTCTTCTATGATGGGGTTACAGTGTTAGTGGATAAGTGAAGCACAACTGATGTCACTTACCTGGACTTGTGCAAAGCATGATATCCTTGTCTCTAAGCTGGAGAGATATGCATTGATGGATGGACCAGTTGGTGGATAAGGAACTGCCTGGGTGGTCACATTCAAAGAGTTGTGGTCAATGGCTTGATGTTCAAATGAAGATCAGCGATGAGTGGCGTTCCTCGGGGGTCAATGTTGGGACCGATCCCATTCAACATCTTTGTCGGCAACATGAACAGTGGGATTAAGTGCACCCTCGGCAAGTTTGCCGATGACACCATCTGTGTGGTGTGATCGACATGCTGGAGGGAAGGGATGCCATCCAGAAGGACCTTGACCCCATCCCTGGCAGTGCTCAAGGCCAGGCTGGACAGGGCTTTGGGCAACCTGGTCTAGTGGAAGCTGCCCCTGCCCATGGCAGGGGTTGGAACTGGATGATCTTTAAGGTCCCTTCCAACCCAAACCAGTCCATGATTTTATGATTCCTCGACTTCTTTCCACCCTCTAGCTCCACTGCAGGTCCACACTACATATGTATCCTTGTCAGGCTCCCTAACTACCCTCTCAGACATAATAGCCCTGTTGGGTAGTGCCTGTGCTTCAGAAGAGGTGCTACACTTACTGCTCCGTCCATCACATCTGCCCTTTTAGTAACATCATGGAACTATTGCCTGGGAAAAAGCTGTTCCAAGGCCAAGAGCCTGAGATCCTGTGGGGCAGTACAAGTTCAGATTGTCCATAGACACCCAAGTCACCAGCCTTGAGTATCTTCAGGATAGCACAGGCACTGCATGCAAGCTAAAATATCTCACCCTAGAAACAGAGGAAATCAACAACACAGACTTAAACCCATGCTAATTTGTTGTCCTTCCTAAGGTTTCTTCTTACAAGATAAATTAATCTCTGACACAAGGGATACGTAGCTATGTTTGATGTCAGTGAAGCCCCAGTGATCACCCACCCAGGGCACAGGGCTTGGGCTGAAGCATTATGAAAGTAAGAAGCATTTTCCCTGGTGAGAGACCAACTGCTCTTGGAGGAAGAGGGCATGAGCTCTGCTGCCATGCATTTGCGTGGCACTGGTTTGCTTCTGCTGCGGGAGGAGAGGACACACAGGAGTCCTCGCGGTGTCTGCGGGACTCACAGGGGTATCTGTTACAATTCATTAAGTAGTGCTCTAAGAAGTTACAATAACAACATTTCAACAGTTTCCAGAGGGAGTCTCAGGAACTACAGGAAAAGCCGACAAGTTTCAATCCATTTATCAAAGCACTTCAAGACAGATGAAACAGCAGAGCTGCTTAGTGAGGAATGTCTCCCTTTCTGGGTGTCCAGAGCATTTCAGTAAATAAAAAGCTCTTTAAAAATAAGTCAATACAATGGAATCCCTTTTGCCTTTTGCCAGCGCTTGTATTACACTTACACCCAAATGACCCTCCTACCTATAATACTGCAGCATTTACATACACATCAAATGGGTGCTTTTCACTTACATAATACGTTTAATCCACGGATTACAGAGCACGTAACATATTAAACATTACAACGCCTCATGAGGTAGGTCAGCATTATTGAAGTTGCAGTGGGTAAACTGAGCCACAGGCTAGCTTTATGACTGGCTTGTGGTCTCGCAGCAATCAGCGGAAAGGTCATTAAGACGCTCTTCAGAAGAACAGCAGACACATCTGCACATACTTGTATGGGTAAAATAGGCTAATCCACATTTTGAAAAGCAACTTCACCTACCCACCCAGAGATGCTCAGGTCCTGATTTTACGGGAGCAGGAGAACAAAAGGCAAATAGAAGAAGATAAAAAGAAGAGAAAGTAAATATTCGCTGTTAGAAATAACTTTTTTTCCTGCATGCCAAGTTGTGTACACAAAACAAGAGGCATCCAAAGCTGAAGGACACTTTACACGCTGGTCTCCAATAATTTGATTTTCCGAGTAAAGATTTTTCTAGAGCTGCAACAGGGGTTTTGTTTGGGTTTTGTTCAATAACATCAGTTTATATTTAGCTTTCGTATAACAGGTAGAGAGGAAAAAAAAAAATCTTTGGTTAAGGTCTTTGAGCCAAGCATCTAGGATAAAATTTTCAAAAGCACTCAACAGTGGCTTTTGAAAGCAGAATTAGGCTAGTTGCTGAGACAAGCTTTGAAAGCTACCCCCTGCCTCCTTTAGCATTTTAACTGAGAGGTGATTCCCTCGGTTATGGTACTGTTCCCTGTTCTAGTCTCCCCATCTCATGGCCTTCACCAGTATCGCTAAGTCCAGGTGGATTTAAAACCAGGAAAATAAGAAGGACACTGGGTAATGTGGGAGCTTGTGGTCATGATCTTCCCAGCATGTCTGCTGCCTGAGAGTGGTGTAGCTGGACATAGGGATGCTCCCTGGGTGGCTCCCACTTTCCAGCCAGCCTTTGTTCTCTTTGTGGGAGCACTGGCTAATAGAGGTGTACACCCTCCACCTGATGGTTAGGTGAGGCTGTAATTACCTCAGTAATAAAGGTTGGATTCTTCCCTGCTCTGCACCTCCTTGGCTGGTCAGGAATACTTGTCTAAAGTGGGTGCAAAATGCTACCAGATCAGAAAGATGACATTTTACATCAATGGAAATGACCAGGTGGAAGGAATAAAGGCCTACATAACAATGCTCTCAACTCTGTTGTCCTTTAATTAAGTAGTTCCTCGGGCAATGACACTAATGAGGCCTTGTTTCCGCAGGGTTGGATTCTCTAGTATCTAAATGGGATGTGAACTTTTCCTAGAGAGTGAGGCATTTATAATTTCTCCCTCACAGGTAGCGTCCAATTTGGGTGGATGTCACACTGCAACCTTTCTCTTGGTGGGGACGCCAGTGGGACTTCTCTCGGCTGCTCATTTTCCCGAAACCTAAAGGAACTTTTGAGAGCTCTGCTCTTCTATTCAATTTGGCTGATTTTGGTCAAAGGGCTCAAAGTTAGCAGGGGATAGGAAGACAAATGCATCAAATGAGACAGAGCACAGTCATAAACCTGTTTCTACTACGAAGGCTAAATATTGCTTTACTTACAAGTAAGTTTTTCTAGTTGTGCGGTAAACTCATAGGGTATTTTTGTGTTGCTTCAATAAGCATACCTGGCTGCAGCTCCTGCAAGCAGTACCAATAAAGGGAGTAGGTACAAATGAGTTACTTAGCTGGTGCAGAATAGAACTGGAAAGTTCATTAAATCCACAGACGCAGCAGTCATGTTCGCTGGGGACAGTGATGACTGGACAAGGTCATGGGTCTGAACGGGGAAAGCAACTGAACAAAGAAACAGAAAGAGAAGGTTTTCTTTGGATTTGGCCCAGGACAGCAGTGACAACATGGCAGCCAGTGGGAT
>NW_026913070.1:0-28623 GCF_034315485.1 Pezoporus occidentalis | reverse complement strand
GGCACCCATGGGTGGTGGTGGTGATGGGGGGATTGGTGTACAGGGTGTGCTCTGTGAAGCACAGGTTGGTGGCTGTGGGTGTGGGGAAGGGACACGGGGATGGCACCCATGGGTGGGGGGTACGCACGTCAGGATGGCACCCATGGGTGGTGGTGGTGATGGGGGGATTGGTGTACAGGGTGCGCTCCGCGAAGCACAGGTTGGTGGCTGTGGGTGTGGGGAAGGGACACAGGGATGGCACCCATGGGTGTGGGGCAGGGACGTCAGGATGGCACCCATGGGTGGGGGGATTGGTGTACAGGGTGCCCTCCGTGAAGCACAGGTTGGTGGCTGTGGGTGCGGGGAAGGGACGCAGGGATGGCACCCATGGGTGTGGGGCAGGGACGTGGGGATGGCACCCATGGGTGGGGGGATTGGTGTACAGGGTGCGCTCCGCGAAGCACAGGTTGGTGGCTGTGGGTGCGGGGAAGGGACGCGGGGATGGCACCCATGGGTGGGGGGCAGGGATGTGGGGATGGCACCCATGGGTGGTGGTGGTGATGGGGGGATTGGTGTACAGGGCGCGCTCCGCGAAGCACAGGTTGGTGGCTGTGGGTGTGGGGAAGGGACGTTGGGATGGCACCCATGGGTGGGGGGCATGGCACCCATGGGTGGTGGGGATTTGGTGTACAGGGTGCGCTCCGCGAAGCACAGGTTGGTGGCTGTGGGTGTGGGGAAGGGACGCGGGGATGGCACCCATGGGTGGGGGGCAGGGACGTGGGGATGGCACCCATGGGTGGGGGCAGGTACGTGGGGATGGCACCCATGGGTGGGGCAGGCAGGGATGGCACCCATGGGTGTGGGGCAGGGACGTTGGGATGGCACCCATGGGTGGGGGGATTGGTGTACAGGGTGTGCTCTGTGAAGCACAGGTTGGTGGCTGTGGGTGTGGGGAAGGGACACGGGGATGGCACCCATGGGTGGGGGGTATGCACATCAGGATGGCACCCATGGGTGCGGGGAAGGGACATTGGGATGGCACCCATGGGTGGGGGGATTGGTGTACAGGGTGTGCTCTGTGAAGCACAGGTTGGTGGCTGTGGGTGTGGGGCAGGGACACGGGGATGGCACCCATGGGTGGGGGGATTGGTGTACAGGGCGCGCTCCGCGAAGCACAGGTTGGTGGCTGTGGGTGCGGGGAAGGGACGCGGGGATGGCACCCATGGGTGGGGGGTACACACGTCAGGATGGCACCCATGGGTGGTGGTGGTGGTGGGTGGATTGGTGTACAGGGTGCGCTCCGGAAGGACAGGTTGGTGGCACCCATGGGTGTGGGGAAGGGACACGGGGATGGCACCCATGGGTGGGGGGATTGGTGTACAGGGTGTGCTCTGTGAAGCACAGGTTGGTGGCTGTGGGTGTGGGGAAGGGACGTGGGGATGGCACCCATGGGTGGGGGGCAGGGATGGGGATGGCACCCATGGGTGGGGGGCAGGGACGTGGGGATGGCACCCATGGGTGATGGAGGGATTGGTGTACAGGGCGCGCTCCGCGAAGCACAGGTTGGTGGCTGTGGGTGCGGGGAAGGGACGTGGGGATGGCACCCATGGGTGGGGGGCAGGGATGCAGGGATGGCACCCATGGGTGGGGGGCAGGGACGCGGGGATGGCACCCATGGGTGGGGGGCAGGGACGTCAGGATGGCACCCATGGGTGTGGGGCAGGGACGTGGGGATGGCACCCATGGGTGGGGGGATTGGTGTACAGGGTGCGCTCCGCGAAGCACAGGTTGGTGGCTGTGGGTGTGGGGAAGGGACACAGGGATGGCACCCATGGGTGGGGGGTACGCACGTCAGGATGGCACCCATGGGTGGGGGGATTGGTGTACAGGGTGCGCTCCGCGAAGCACAGGTTGGTGGCTGTGGGTGTGGGGAAGGGACACGGGGATGGCACCCATGGGTGGGGGGATGGCACCCATGGGTGGTGGTGGTGGGGGGATTGGTGTACAGGGTGCGCTCCGCGAAGCACAGGTTGGTGGCTGTGGGTGTGGGGAAGGGACGTCAGGATGGCACCCATGGGTGATGGGGGGATTGGTGTACAGGGTGCGCTCCGCGAAGCACAGGTTGGTGGCTGTGGGTGTGGGGAAGGGACGCGGGGATGGCACCCGTGGGTGTGGGGCAGGCAGGGATGGCACCCATGGGTGTGGGGCAGGGACGTGGGGATGGCACCCATGGGTGGGGGGTGTGGTGTACAGGGTGCACCCATGGGTGGGGCACAGGTTGGTGGCTGTGGGTGCGGGGAAGGGACGTGGGGATGGCACCCACGGGTGGGGGGCAGGCAGGGATGGCACCCATGGGTGGTGGTGGTGGTGGTGGTGGGGGAGCTGCCCTTGGCACCCTGACCCCCACCCACAGCAGCACCCACCTTTGATGATGGACTTCATGTCGCACTTGGAGGAGTCGATGTTGTGCAGCGCCAGCAGGAGCTCGCCGGGGCTCAGAGGGGACACGGCCGAGGAGCCTTCGCCTGCAGTGGGGCAGGGGGGGGGGTTAGGGGTGGGCATAGGGACACCCATAGGGACACCCATGGGGACACCCATGGGGACACCAATGGGACACACAGGCACCCATGGGGACACCAATGGGGACACAGGGGCAGCGATGGGGACACCCATGGGGACACCAATGGGACACCCATGGGGACACAGGGACACCCATAGGGACACCCATGGGGACACAGGGGCAACGATGGGGACACCCATAGGGACACCAATGGGACACAGGGACACCCATAGGGACACCAATGGGACACAGGGACACCCATAGGGACACCCATGGGACACAGGGACACCCATAGGGACACAGGGACACCCATGGGGACACCAATGGGACACCCATAGGGACACCAATGGGACACCCAGACACCCATAGGGACACCAATGGGGACACACGGACACCCATAGGGACACCAATGGGACACAGGAACACCCATAGGGACACCCATGGGGACACCAATGGGACACTGGGACACCCATGGGGACCCCCATAGGGACACCCATGGGGACACAGGGACACCCATGGGACACCCATAGGGACACCCATGGGGACACCAATGGGACACACAGACACCCATGGGGACACCAATGGGACACACAGACACCCATGGGGACACCAATGGGACACCCATAGGGACACAGTGACACCCATAGGGACACCCATGGGGACACCAATGGGACACCCATAGGGACACAGTGACACCCATAGGGACACCCATGGGGACACCAATGGGATGCAGAGGCACCCATAGGGACACAGGGACACCCATGGGGACACCCATGGGGACACAGGGACACCCATGGGGACACCAATGGGACACCCATAGGGACACCCATGGGACACCCATGGGGACACAGTGACACCCATAGGGACACCCATAGGGACACCCATGTGGACACAGGGACACCCATAGGGACACCCATGGGGACACAGGGGCAGCGATGGGGACACCAATGGGGACACCAATGGGACACCCATAGGGACACCCATGGGGACACAGGGACACCCATAGGGACACCACCCATGGGACACAGGGACACCCATGGGGACACCCATGGGGACACAGGGACACCCATAGGGACACCCATGGGGACACACAGACACCCATAGGGACACCCATGGGGACACAGTGACACCCATGGGACACCCATGGGGACACCCATAGGGACACAGTGACACCCATGGGACACCCATGGGGACACAGTGACACCCATAGGGACACCCATGGGGACACAGTGACACCCATGGGACACCAATGGGACACCCAGACACCCATAGGGACACCAATGGGACACCCATAGGGACACAGTGACACCCATGGGACACCCATAGGGACACAGTGACACCCATGGGACACCCATGTGGACACAGTGACACCCATGGGACACCCATGTGGACACAGGTACAGCGATGGGTGCCCCATCCCACCCCCCATGGCATCCCCACATCGTGTGTCCCCCCCACACCCCGTACCGTGCTGCGTCCCCAGCAGGCGGTTGAAGACCTCCTTGACCACGATGGGGTTGAGCTTGATGAGCTTGGGCAACGCCTGGATCACCTCTTTCTGCACCCAAACACGGTGGGGCCACGGTGAGGACCCAACCTCGGCCGTGGGGCTCACTTATGGGGCTGGAACCCCCATTGAACGGGACCCACTGACCTTCTCCAAGCCATTGAGCACAGGGATGAGGAACCTCACATCTGGTAAGCGTTTGTGATACAGATCCCGGACCCTCTTGACCAGCTCCGGAGATGGGGGCACTGCGAGGATGTGGG
The DNA here is from genome assembly GCF_034315485.1 of Pezoporus occidentalis. Lineage (NCBI taxonomy): Eukaryota > Metazoa > Chordata > Aves > Psittaciformes > Psittacidae > Pezoporus > Pezoporus occidentalis. The sequence goes on along the minus strand of NW_026913070.1, from coordinate 24,314 downwards.
GCGATGGCAGCGTGGGGGTGATGCTAACTTATGGGGCAGCCCCATTTACATCCCGTTATGGGTCCATGCGCCCCATTACCTTTGTCAGTGAGGCTGTGCAGGCACCGCGTCACCAAGGTCTCAGCTCCTTTGGGGCAGTTCTCCACCAACAACAGCAGCTCGGGGGAGTTCATCCCCATAGCTCGGATCTATGGGGAGCAATGAGATCACTTAGGGGGCGGTTGGCCCCATAGCGACTCTGCCCCATTGATGTCACCCTATATGGGGCTCACGGGTTGCTCGATGACCCGAAGCACCGTCCTCTTGATGTCGGCGATGGCCTCGGTGTAGACGGAGGCCAGCTCGTGGATGAGCTTGTGGTTGTGGGGCAGGAGGGCCAGGTAGAGGTAGAGGCACTGCTTGATGGTCTCCTCCGTCCACGGCGCCGCCACCTCTGGTGTAAGAGAGGGGGTGAGACCCATAGCGGGGGGGATTGAGACCCATAGCGGGGGGGATTGAGCCCCATGGAGGTGGGGATTGAGCCCCATAGCGGGGGGGATTGAGCCCCATAGCGGGGGGGATTGAGCCCCATGGAGGTGGGGATTGAGCCCCATGGAGGTGGGGATCGAGCCCCATGGCGGGGGGGATCCCAGCCCCAGCAGGTGGGGATTGAGCCCCATGCATCTCCCAAGAGACCCATGCATCCCCCATGGAGGTGGGGACCCCACAGCATCTCCCAAACCCCACAGCGATGAGCTCCCAAACCCCACAGCATCTCCCAAACCCCACAGCATCTCCCATTGAACCCATAGCGGGGGGGATCTCCCAATTGACCCCATGGCAGCATCTGAGACCCAAGGTGGGGACCCCACAGCATCTCCCAAACCCCACAGCGATGGCTCCCAAACCCCACAGCGATGGCTCCAAGCCCCACAGCATCTCCCAAACCCCACGGTGGGTACCAAACCCCACAGCATCTCCCAAACCCCACAGCATCTCCCAAACCCCACAGCATCTCCCAAACCCCACAGCATCTCCCAAACCCCACAGCATCTCCCAAACCCCACAGCATCTCCCATGGCTCCCCAAACCCCACAGCATCTCCCAAACCCCACAGCGATGGGGATCCCAAACCCCACAGCGATGGCTCCCATAGCGATGGCTCCAAACCCCACAGCATCTCCCAAACCCCACAGCGATGGATTGAGCCCCATAGCGATCCCAAACCCATAGCATCTCCCAAACCCCACGGGGGGTAGCGATGACTCCCAAACCCCACAGCATCTCCCAAACCCCACAGCGATGGCTGAAACCCCACAGCGATGGCCCCATGGCGGGGGGGAACCCCACAGCATCCCCAAACCCCACAGATGGCTCCAAACCCCACAGCATCTCCCAAACCCCACAGCGATGGGGGAAACCCCACAGCATCTCCCAAACCCCACAGCATCTCCCAAACCCCATGGTGGGTACAGCGATGGCTCCCCCAAACCCCACAGCATCTCCCAAACCCCCATGGTGGGTACCAAACCCCTCAGCGATGACTCCCAAACCCCACAGCATCTCCCAAACCCCACAGCATCTCCCAAACCCCACAGCATCCCCCAAACCCCACAGCGATGGCTCCAAACCCCACAGCATCTCCCAAACCCCACAGCATCTCCCAAACCCCACAGCGATGACTCCCAAACCCCACAGCATCTCCCAAACCCCACAGCATCTCCCAAACCCCACAGCGATGGCTCCCAAACCCCACAGCATCTCCCAAACCCCACAGCATCTCCCAAACCCCACAGCATCTCCCAAACCCCACAGCATCTCCCAAACCCCACAGCGATGGCTCCCAAACCCCACAGCATCTCCCAAACCCCACAGCATCTCCCCCCAAACCCCACCCCACAGCATCTCCCAAACCCCACAGCATCTCCCAAACCCCACAGCATCCCCCAAACCCCACAGCATCTCCCAAACCCCACAGCGATGGCTCCAAACCCCACAGCATCTCCCAAACCCCACAGCATCTCCCAAACCCCACAGCATCTCCCAAACCCCACAGCATCTCCCAAGCCCCACAGCATCTCCCAAACCCCACAGCAGCTCCCAAACCCCACAGCGATGGCTCCCAAACCCCACAGCATCTCCCAAACCCCACAGCATCTCCCAAACCCCACAGCATCTCCCAAACCCCACAGCATCTCCCAAACCCCACAGCATCTCCCAAACCCCACAGCATCTCCCAAACCCCACAGCATCTCCCAAACCCCACAGCATCTCCCAAACCCCATGGTGGGTACCAAACCCCACAGCGATGACTCCCAAGCCCCACAGCATCTCCCAAACCCCACAGCATCTCCCAAACCCCACAGCGATGGCTCCAAACCCCACAGCATCTCCCAAACCCCACAGCATCTCCCAAACCCCACAGCATCTCCCAAACCCCACAGCGATGACTCCCAAGCCCCACAGCATCTCCCAAGCCCCACAGCAGCTCCCAAACCCCATGGTGGGTACCAAGCCCCACAGCAGCTCCCAAACCCCACAGCATCTCCCAAACCCCACAGCATCTCCCAAGCCCCACAGCATCTCCCAAACCCCACAGCATCTCCCAAGCCCCACAGCATCTCCAAACCCCACAGCATCTCCCAAACTCCACAGCATCTCCAAACCCCACAGCATCCCCCAAACCCCACAGCGATGACTCCAAACCCCACAGCATCTCCCAAACCCCACAGCATCTCCCAAACCCCACAGCATCTCCCAAACCCCACAGCATCTCCCAAGCCCCACAGCAGCTCCCAAACCCCACAGCGATGACTCCCAAGCCCCACAGCATCCCCCAAACCCCACAGCGATGACTCCAAACCCCACAGCATCTCCCAAACCCCACAGCATCTCCCAAACCCCACAGCATCTCCCAAACCCCACAGCATCTCCCAAACCCCACAGCATCTCCCAAACCCCATGGTGGGTACCAAACCCCACAGCGATGGCTCCAAGCCCCACAGCATCCCCCAAACCCCCCATCCGACCCTCACCCGTGTCCTTGTCGGCCCCAAAGAGCACGGAGGGCGGGTTGGGGTGCACGAGGAGCTGCAGGTAGTTGAGGGCGAACTTCTCGACGTACTCACGGAGCTGATCCTTCTCGTACATGCGCTTGATGAAGAGCAGCGCCTGCTGTCGGACCTATGGGGCAGGCGCCTGTTCGTCAGCACCGTGGGGTTCTATGGGGCGCTATGGGGCGCGCTATGGGGCGCTATGGGGCACGGGACCTTGTCCTTCTCGTGGGAGCTGAGGTCCAGCAGCACGTGCAGGTACTGGAACTGCCTCGATGGACGCTTGAAGATGAGGTCCCGCAGCGTGGACATGCCCAGGTACGTGCGGCTCTGCAGGGGTGCGGGCAGAAGGGAGAGGTTGGGGTTCATGGACCCATAGCACAGAGACCACATCCCATAGACCACATCCCATAGACCACATCCCACATCCCCACATCCCATACTCCATATCCCATGCCCCATATCCCACATCCCATACCCTATACCCCACACCCCACACCCCATATCCCATACTCCATATCTCATACCCCACACCCCATATCCCATAACCCATATCCCACACCCCACACCCCATATCCCATATCCCATACCCCATATCCCATACCCCACATGCCATACCCCACACCCCATACCCCACATCCCATACCCCATACCCCATATCCCATATCCCACACCCCATACCCCATATCCCATACCCCACATCCCATATCCCACATCCCATACCCCACATCCCATACCCCATATCCCACATCCCACACCCCATATCCCATATCCCACATCCCATATCCCATATCCCATACCCCATACCCCACATCCCATATCCCATACCCCACACCCCATATCCCACACCCCATATCCCATATCCCATACCCATATCCCATATCCCATACCCCACACCCCATATCCCATATCCCATATCCCACACCCCATACCCCACACCCCATACCCCATATCCCATACCCCACATCCCACATCCCATACACCATACCCCATATCCCACATCCCATACTCCATATCTCATGCCCCATATCCCACATCCCATACCCCATACCCCACACCCCACACCCCATATCCCATATCCCATACCCCACACCCCATATCCCATAACCCATATCCCACACACCCCACACCCACACCCCACACCCCATCCCATACCCCACACCCCACCCCATATCCCACCTCATCCTCGCAGTACTTGCGGATCACTTCCAGTGCGCTCTCGGTGATGAGCGGCGCCTCCAGCACTACTTTGGTGAAGATCCTGCAGGGAAGCAGCCATCCTTGGGGTCCCCACCCCATCCTTGGGGTCCCCATCCCATTCCCAGTGTCCCCATCCCATCCTTGGGGTCCCCATCCCATCCTTGGGGTCCCCATCCCATCCCTGGGGTCCCCACCCCATCCTTGGGGTCCCCATTCCATTCCCAGTGTCCCCATCCCATCCTTGGGGTCCCCATCCCACCCCTGGGGTCCCCATCCCATCCTTGGGGTCCCCATCCCATCCTTGGGGTCCCCATCCCATTCCCAGTGTCCCCATCCCATCCTTGGGGTCCCCATCCCATCCTTGGGGTCCCCATCCCATTCCCAGTGTCCCCATCCCATCCTTGGGGTCCCCATCCCATCCTTGGGGTCCCCATCCCATCCCTGGGGTCCATATCCCATCCTTGAGGTCCCCATCCCATCCCTGGGGTCCCCATCCCATCCATGGGGTCCCCATCCCATCCATGGGGTCCCCATCCCATCCCTGGGGTCCCCATCCCATTCCCAGTGTCCCCGACCCATCCCTGGGGTCCCCATCCCATCCCTGGGGTCCCCATCCCATTCCCGGTGTCCCCATCCCATCCCTGGGGTCCCCATCCCATTCCCAGTGTCCCCATCCCATCCTTGGGGTCCCCATCCCATTCCCAGTGTCCCCATCCCATCCCTGGGGTCCCCATCCCATCCCCGGGGTTCCCATACCATTCCCAGTGTCCCCATCCCATCCTTGGGGTCCCCATCCCATTCCCAGTGTCCCCATCCCATCCCTGGGGTCCCCATCCCATTCCCAGTGTCCCCATCCCATCCCTGGGGTCCCCATCCCATTCCCAGTGTCCCCATCCCATCCCTGGGGTCCCCATCCCATTCCCAGTGTCCCCATCCCATCCTTGGGGTCCCCATCCCATCCCTGGGGTCCCCATCCCATCCCCGGGGTCCCCATCCCATCCCTGGGGTCCCCATCCCAGCCATGGGGTCTCCATCGCATTCCCAGTGTCCCCATCCCATCCCTGGGGTCCCCATCCCATCCCTGTGGTCCCCATCCCATCCCTGTGGTCCCCATCCCATCCATGGGGTCCCCATCCCATCCATGGGGTCCCCATCCCATCCATGGGGTCCCCATCACATCCCGTCCATGGGGTCCCCACCCCATTCCCAGTGTCCCCATCCCATCCTTGGGGTCCCCATCCCATCCTTGGGGTCCCCATCCCATCCTTGAGGTCCCCATCCCATTCCCAGTGTCCCCATCCCATCCTTGGGGTCACCATCCCATCCCTGGGGTCCCCATCCCATTCCCAGTGTCCCCATCCCATCCCTGGGGTCCCCATCCCATTCCCAGTGTCCCCATCCCATCCCTGGCATCCCCCTCCCATCCCCATCTCCCCATCCCTGCTGTTCCCATCCCATCCCCATCTCCCCATCCCTGCTGTTCCCATCCCATCCCCATCTCCCCATCCCTGCTGTTCCCATCCCATTCCCCGTGTCCCCCTCCCATCCCCATCTCCCCATCCCTGGTGTCCCCCTCCCATTCCCCTCTCCCCACCCCTGGTGTTCCCATCCCATTCCCCTGTCCCCCTCCCATCCCCATCTCCCCACCCCTGGTGTCCCCCTCCCATCCCTGGCATCCCCCTCCCATTCCCCTGTCCCCATCCCTGGGGTCCCCATCCCATTCCCATCTCTCCATCCCTGTCACGCCCCTCCCATCCCCATCTCTCCATCCCTGTCACCCCCCTCCCATTCCCATCACTCCATCCCTGGCATCCCCCTCCCATCCCCATCTCCCCACCCCTGGCACCCCCCTCCCATTCCCCTGTCCCCATCCCTGGGGTCCCCCTCCCATTCCCCTCTCCCCATCCCTGCTGTTCCCATCCCATTCCCCGTATCCCCCTCCCAATCCCATCTCTCCATCCCTGGCATCCCCCTCCCATTCTCCTGTCCCCATCCCTGCTGTTCCCATCCCATCCCCATCTCCCCATCCCTGCTGTTCCCATCCCATTCCCAGTGTCCCCCTCCTATTCCCATCTCCCCATTCCCCTCTCCCCCTCCCATCCCCATCTCCCCATCCCTGGTGTCCCCCTCCCATTCCCAGTGTCCCCATCCCTGGCATCCCCCTCCCATTCCCCCTGTCCCCCCCGTTATCCGCACCCATCCTTCTGGTCGGGTTTCTCCTGCAGCCCGGCCAGCAGCCCGATGAGGCACTGCTCGTAGCGCTCCAGGTTTCCCTCCGGGAAGCGGCTCAGGTGGGAATTGTACTCCTGGAAGAGCCAGGCGAAGGCCAGGTCCAGGCGGGAGCGGACGTCCTCCAGGATGAAGGCCAGGACCTCGCTCTTGAGGGGCACCTCCAAGTGCGTCACCAGCGACGCCAAGATCTTCACCCGGGCCTGGCCAAGGGGATATCAGCGTCACCGGTACCCAGAGTGTCACCGGAACCCAGAGCATCACCGGTACCCAGAGCATCACCGGTACCCAGAGCATCACCGGAACCCAGAGCATCACCGGTAGCCAGAGCATCACTGGTACCCACAGCATCACTGGTACCCACAGCATCACCGGTACCCAGAGCATCACCGGTACCCAGAGCATCACTGGTACCCACAGCATCACCAGTAGCCACAGCATCACCGGTACCCACAGCGTCACTGGTACCCAGAGCATCACCGGTAGCCAGAGCGTCACCGGTACCCACAGCGTCACCGGTACCCGGAGCATCACCGGTACCCGGAGCGTCACCGGTACCCACAGCGTCACCGGTACCCACAGCGTCACCGGTACCCAGAGCGTCACCGGTACCCAGAGAGTCACCGGTACCCACAGCATCACCGGTAGCCAGAGCATCACCGGTACCCAGAGAGTCACCGGTACCCACAGCATCACCGGTACCCAGAGCATCACCGGTACCCAGAGCGTCACCGGTACCCAGAGCATCACCGGTACCCAGAGCGTCACTGGTACCCAGAGCGTCACCGGTACCCACAGCATCACCGGTACCCGGAGCGTCACTGGTACCTGGAGCATCACCGGTACCCAGAGCGTCACCGGTACCCACGGCATCACCGGTACCCAGAGCATCATCGGTACCCAGAGCATCACCGGTACCCAGAGCATCACCAGTACCCACAGAGTCACTGGTACCCAGAGCATCACTGGTACCCACAGCATCACCGGTACCCAAAGCATCAGCAGTACCCACAGCATCACCGGTACCCGCAGCATCACCGGTACCCAGAGCGTCACCGGTACCCAGAGCGTCACCGGTACCCAGAGCGTCACCGGTACCCACAGCGTCACCGGTACCCACAGCGTCACCGGTACCCAAAGCATCACCGGTACCCAGAGCGTCACCGGTACCCAGAGCATCACCGGTACCCAGAGTGTCACCAGCACCCACAGCCTCCAGGCACAGGGTCTGGGTGCCACACGGTGGGTGCCACATGGAAGGGTGACAGAGACTGCGCACAACAGATGGAAGGGTGACACAGCTCTGGGTGACGTGTGGAGGGTGCCAAGAGATTTGGTGACAAGAGGGTCTGGGTGACACCCGGAAAGGTGACACCAGACGCTGTGGGTGCCACACTCGGTGCCACATTGCGCCCCACATTAGGTGCCACACTGGGTGCCACAGTGGGTGCCACACCGGGTGCCACACCGGGTGCCACATTGGGTGCCACGTTGGGTGCCACATTAGGTGCCACACTGGGTGCCACGCTGGGTGCCACATTGGGTGCCACATTTGGTGCCACACTGGGTGCCACATTGGGTGCCACACCGGGTGCCACATTGGGTGCCACATTGGGTGCCACACTGGGTGCCACATTGGGTGCCACACTGGGTGCCACACTGGGTGCCACATTGGGTGCCACGTTGGGTGCCACACCGGGTGCCACACTGGGCGCCACATTGGGTGCCACACCGGGTGCCACACCGGGTGCCACATTGCGTGCCACACTGGGTGCCACACTGGGTGCCACATTGGGCGCCACATTGGGTGCCACATTGGTTGCCACATTGGGTGCCACACTGGGTGCCACATTGGGTGCCCTATTGGGTGACACACTGGGTGCCACACTGGGTGCCACACCGGGCGCCACATTGGGTGCCACACCGGGTGCCACACTGGGTGCCACACTGGGTGCCACACTGGGTGCCACATTGGCTGCCACATTTGGTGCCACACTGGGTGCCACACTGGGTGCCACACCGGGCGCCACATTGGGTGCCACACCGGGTGCCACACCGGGTGCCACACTGGGTGCCACACTGGGTGCCACATTGGGTACCACATTAGGTGCCACACTGGGTGCCACACTGGGTGCCACATTTGGTGCCACACCGGGTGCCACATTGGGCCCCACATTAGGTGCCACACTGGGTGCCACAGTGGGTGCCACACCGGGTGCCACACCGGGTGCCACACCGGGTGCCACACTGGGTGCCACACTGGCTGCCACGCTGGGTGCCACGCTGGGTGCCACACTGGGTGCCACATTGAGTACCACATTAGGTGCCACACTGGGTGCCACATTAGGTGCCACACTGGGTGCCACACTGGGTGCCACATTGGGCCCCACATTAGGTGCCACACCGGGTGCCACATTAGGTGCCACACCGGGTGCCACACCGGGTGCCACACCGGGTGCCACATTGGGCCCCACATTAGGTGCCACACCGGGTGCCATGCTGGGTGCCACACCGGGCGCCACATTGAGTACCACACTGGGTGCCACACTGGGCGCCACATTGAGTACCACACTGGGTGCCACACTGGGTGCCACATTAGGTGCCACACTGGGTGCCACACTGGCTGCCACACTGGGTGCCACATTGGGCCCCACATTAGGTGCCACACCGGGTGCCACACCGGGTGCCACATTGGGTGCCAGGTTACCTGCGCAGCCCCGCTGCAGGCCACGGCGCGCTCTGCCCTCAGGATGCGCTTGACGGCGCCGAGCTTCAACTTCTCCACCTGGGTCTCAGTGAGGGGCTTGAGGACGTCAGCCAGGCGGAAAACCTTCTTCCTGCCCCCAGCACCCACCAGCCTAAAGGGGAGGTGGGTGAAACAGAGACCCCATGGGTGAGGCACGGCTCCAGCAGCACCCATGGGTGCTCCCGGCGCGGCGCTCACCGCGGCTGCGGCGCGGGGATGATGGGCTCCGGGCGTCGTTTGGTCTGGGGGGCTTCCTCCTCCAGGAGGGTGGTGGCCGAGCCCTGGGCCCCCAGCACGGAGATGGCCTGGCCCTGGGCTAGGGCTGAGAGGCGTCGCTTGATGACCACGCTCTCGGGCTTGGAGGTCTTCTCCTCTTTGGGTTCCTCCTTTAGGTGCTTCGTCTGCTCCACGCCTGGAGAAGGGGACAGGGACAGCAAAGGGAGACTGAGATCTATGGGGATGAGGAGGAGGAGGAGGAGGGGGGGAGCTGCGTGGGCTCAGAGTCATGGATATGGGGGGGAAGGAGGAGGAGATGCTGGCAAAGGGGGTGCCAAGGCAAGAGAAAGCAATCAGGAAGAAGAAAGGGGGACCGAAAGGAAGGCATCGCCGTGCTTCCGAACATATCCATCGCCATGCCCCACACAGCACATGAGATGGGGGTGTCCTGGGACGGGAACCACATGGAGGCAACAGAAGGGGATCGAAGGAAGGGTCTCCCTCATCCCTGAGGCTCCAACTCAACCCTTAACCCATGGGAATGGTCCCAACTCAACCCTTAACCCATGGGAATGGTCCCAACCCAACCCTTAACCCATGGGAATGGTCCCAACACAACCCTTAACCCATGGGAATGGTCCCAACCCAACCCTTAACCCATGGGAATGGTCCCAACCCAACCCTTAACCCATGGGAATGGTCCCAACTCAACCCTTACCCCATGGGAATGGTCCCAACCCAACCCTTAACCCATGGGAATGGTCCCAACCCAACCCTTAACCCATGGGAATGGTCCCAACCCAACCCTTACCCCATGGGAATGGTCCCAACTCAACCCTTACCCCATGGGAATGGTCCCAACTCAACCCTTACCCCATGGGAATGGTCCCAACTCAACCCTTAACCCCCAGGAATGGTCCCAACTCAACCCTTAACCCATGGGAATGGTCCCAACTCAACCCTTACCCCATGGGAATGGTCCCAACCCAACCCTTACCCCATGGGAATGGTCCCAACTCAACCCTTAACCCATGGGAATGGTCCCAACTCAACCCTTACCCCATGGGAATGGTCCCAACTCAACCCTTACCCCATGGGAATGGTCCCAACCCAACCCTTACCCCATGGGAATGGTCCCAACTCAACCCTTACCCCATGGGAATGGTCCCAACTCAACCCTTAACCCATGGGAATGGTCCCAACCCAACCCTTAACCCATGGGAATGGTCCCAACTCAACCCTTACCCCATGGGAATGGTCCCAACTCAACTCAACCCTTAACCCATGGGAATGGTCCCAACTCAACCCTTACCCCATGGGAATGGTCCCAACCCAACCCTTAACCCATGGGAATGGTCCCAACCCAACCCTTAACCCATGGGAATGGTCCCAACCCAACCCTTAACCCATGGGAATGGTCCCAACTCAACCCTTACCCCATGGGAATGGTCCCAACTCAACCCTTAACCCATGGGAATGGTCCCAACTCAACCCTTAACCCATGGGAATGGTCCCAACCCAACCCTTACCCCATGGGAATGGTCCCAACTCAACCCTTAACCCATGGGAATGGTCCCAACCCAACCCTTAACCCATGGGAATGGTCCCAACTCAACCCTTAACCCATGGGAATGGTCCCAACTCAACCCTTACCCCATGGGAATGGTCCCAACCCAACCCTTAACCCATGGGAATGGTCCCAACTCAACCCTTAACCCATGGGAATGGTCCCAACCCAACCCTTACCCCATGGGAATGGTCCCAACCCAACCCTTAACCCATGGGAATGGTCCCAACCCAACCCTTAACCCCCAGGAACGGTCCCAACTTGACCTCAGGATGGGGTTTTGGTGCCCCCCACATCCCTGGCAGCACCCACCTGGCCCCAGCCCCGCCGCTGTCATCTGGGTGGCCATGAGCCTGGCCAAGTGCTTGATCTGCACCTCGGTGCCCGCCGACTCCACCGGGGTGTAGGTGGCCTGGAAGGAGGCGGGCATGGCCTCGGGCAGGTACACCATGCTGATGAGCACCTATAGAGGGGGACACACGGTGTCAGAGCCCCCCTAGAGCAGCAGAACCAGCCCCACACATTGACCCCATGGGCTCACCAAGTTGGCCACGTTCTCTGGGGTGAGCAGGGGCTGAAGGAACTCGGCCGTGATGTCCGTGTCCGAGGGGACCCCGCTTTGACCAGGGGCCTTGGGCACCGTCACCGGGGTCACCTCTAGGTCCTTGTCCTCATCGTCCTCGGGGGGCTCTGGAGGGACAGGGCTCAGGGTTCCAAGGGGGTCCCTCAAGGGGACAGCGTGGAGGGAAGGGGGAAGGCTCCAATGGGGCATCAATGGGCACCAGGAGGGCACTGGAGGACCCTGATGGGCACCAAGAGGACCCTGATGGGCACCAAGAGGACCCTGATGGGCACCAGAAGCACCCAAGGGGTCCCCGAAGGGAGCTGGGAGGACCCTGATGGGCACTGGAGGACCTTGATGAGCACCAGGAGGACCCTGATGGGCACCAAAATGACCAAGGGGTCCCCAGAAGGGCACTGAAGGCACCTGATGGGCACCAGGGGCCTCTGATGGGCACCAAGAGGACCCTGATGGACACCAGGAGGGCACTGGAAGCCATTGATGGACACCAGGAGGACCTGAGGGGTCCCCAGAGGGAGGTGGGAGGACCCTGATGGCCACCAGGATGACTCTGATGGGCACCAAGAGGGCACCAGAAGGACCCTGATGGGCACCAAGAGGGCACCAGGAAGCCCTTGCTGGGCACCAAGAGGGCACCAGAAAGACCCTGATGGGCACCAGGATGACTCTGATGGGCACCAAGAGGGCACCAGAAGGACCCTGATGGGCACCAAGAGGGCACCAGGAAGCCCTTGCTGGGCACCAAGAGGGCACCAGAAAGACCCTGATGGGCACCAGGATGACTCTGATGGGCACCAAGAGGGCACCAGAAGGATCCTGATGGGCACCAAGAGGACCCTGATGGGCACCAAGAGGACCCTGATGGGCACCAGAAGCACCCAAAGGGTCCCCGAAGGGAGCTGGGAGGACCCTGATGGGCACTGGAGGCACCTGATGGGCACCAAGAGGACACCAGGACACTGGAGACCCCCGATAGGCACCAAGAGGACCCTGATGGGCACCAGAAGGCCCCTGATGGGCACCAAGAGGGCACCAGAAGGACCCTGATGGGCACCAGGAGGGCCCTGATGGGCACCAAGAGGGCACCAGAAGGATCCTGATGGGCACCAAGAGGACCCTGATGGGCACCAGGAGGGCCCTGATGGGCACCAAGAAGGCCCCAGAAGGACCCTGATGGGCACCAGGAGGACACTGGAGACCCCCTGATGGGCACCAAGAGGGCACCAGGACCCTGATGGGCACCAAAGCCCTTGCTGGGCACCAGAAGGACCCTGATGGGCACCAAGAGGGCCCCAGGAGGCCCCTGATGGGCACCAAAAGGGCACCAGCACCCTGATGGGCACCAAGAGGGCCCCAGAAGGACCCTGATGGGCACCAGGAGGACCCTGATGGGCACCAAGAGGGCACCAGAAGGACCCTGATGGGCACCAGGAGGACCCTGATGGGCACCAAGAGGGCACCAGAAGGACCCTGATGGGCACAAAGAGGACCCTGATGGGCACCAAAGCCCTTGCTGGGCATCAAAATGGCACCAGAAGGACCCTGATGGGCACCAGGAAGCCCTTGCTGGGCACCAAGAGGGCACCAGGACCCTGATGGGCACCAAAGCCCTTGCTGGGCACCAGAAGGACCCTGATGGGCACCAAGAGGACCCTGATGGGCACCAAGAGGACCCTGATGGGCACCAAGAGGACACTGAAGATCCCCTGATGGGCACCAAGAGGACCCTGATGGGTACCAGAAGGACCCTGATGGGCACCAAGAGGGCACCAGAAGGACCCTGATGCGCACCAGAAGGACCCTGATGGGCACCAAGAGGGCACCAGAAGGACCCTGATGGGCACCAGAAGGACCCTGATGGGCACCAAGAGGGCACCAGAAGGACCCTGATGGGCACCAAGAGGACACTGAAGATCCCCTGATGGGCACCAAGAGGACCCTGGTGGGCACCAGGAGGACCCTGATGGGCACCAAGAAGGCACCAGGAGGACCCTGATGGGCACCAAGAGGACACTGAAGATCCCCTGATGGGCATCAAGAGGGCACAAGGAGGACCCTGATGGGCACCAGGAGGACACTGGAGACCCCCTGATGGGCACCAAGAGGGCACCAGGAGGACCCTGATGGGCACCAAGAGGACCCTGATGGGCAGCAGGAGGACACTGAAGATCCCCTGATGGGCACCAAGAGGGCCCCAGAAGGACCCTGAATGGCACCAGGGGGACCCTGATGGGCACCAAGAGGGCACCCAGGAGGCCCCTGACCCAGGGGGACCCTGATGGGCACCAGGAGGGCCCTGATGGGCCCCAAGAGGGTCCCAGGATGGGCACCAAGAGGGCACCAGAAGGACCCTGATGGGCACCAAGAGGGCACCAGGAGGCCCCTGATGGGCACCAAAAGGGCACCAGGACCCGTATGGGCACCAAGAGGACCCTGATGGGCACCAGGAGGACCCTGATGGGCACCAAGAAGGCCCCAGAAGGACCCTGATGGGCACCAGGAGGACACTGGAGACCCCCTGATGGGCACCAAGAGGGCCCCAGGAGGCCCCTGATGGGCACCAAAAGGGCACCAGGACCCTGATGGGCACCAAGAGGGCACCAGGAGGACCCTGATGGGCACCAGGAGGACACTGGAGACCCCCTGATGGGCACCAAGAGGACACTGAAGATCCCCTGATGGGCACCAAGAGGGCCCCAGAAGGACCCTGAATGGCACCAGGGGGACCCTGATGGGCACCAAGAGGGCCCCAGGAGGACCCTGATGGGCACCAAGGGGACACTGGCCCCAGGGCACCAGACCCTGATGGGCACCAAGAGGGCACCAGAAGGACCCTGATGGGCACCAGAAGGCCCCTGATGGGCACCAAGAGGGCACCAGAAGGACCCTGATGGGCACCAAGAAGGCCCCAGAAGGACCCTGACCAAGATCCCCTGATGGGCACCAAGAGGACCCTGCTGGGCACCAGGAGGCCCCTGATGGGCACCAAGAAGGCCCCAGAAGGACCCTGATGGGCACCAGATGGGCACCAAGACACTGGAGACCCTGATGGGCACCAAGAGGACCCTGATGGGCAGCAGGAGGACACTGAAGATCCCCTGATGGGCACCAAGAGGGCCCCAGAAGGACCCTGAATGGCACCAGGAGGCCCCTGATGGGCACCAAAAGGCCCCTGATGGGCACCAGGGGGACCCTGATGGGCACCAAGAGGGCCCCAGGAGGCCCCTGATGGGCACCAGGGGGACCCTGATGGGCACCAGGAGGGCCCTGATGGGCACCAAGAGGGTCCCAGGAGGCCCCTGATGGGCACCAAAAGGGCACCAGGACCCTGATGGGCACCAAGAGGGCACCAGAAGGACCCTGATGGGCACCAAGAGGGCACTGAAGATCCCCTGATGGGCACCAAGAGGACCCTGATGGGCACCAGGAGGACCCTGATGGGCACCAAGAAGGCCCCAGAAGGACCCTGATGGGCACCAGGAGGACACTGGAGACCCCCTGATGGGCACCAAGAGGGCCCCAGGAGGCCCCTGATGGGCACCAAAAGGGCACCAGGACCCTGATGGGCACCAAGAGGGCACCAGGAGGACCCTGATGGGCACCAGGAGGACACTGGAGACCCCCTGATGGGCACCAAGAGGACACTGAAGATCCCCTGATGGGCACCAAGAGGGCCCCAGGAGGACCCTGATGGGCACCAGGGGGACCCTGATGGGCACCAAGAGGGCCCCAGGAGGACCCTGATGGGCACCAAGGGGACACTGAAGATCCCCTGATGGGCACCAGAAGGCCCCTGATGGGCACCAAGAGGGCACCAGAAGGACCCTGATGGGCACCAGAAGGCCCCTGATGGGCACCAAGAGGGCACCAGAAGGACCCTGATGGGCACCAAGAAGGCCCCAGAAGGACCCTGATGGGCACCAAGAGGGCACTGAAGATCCCCTGATGGGCACCAAGAGGACCCTGATGGGCACCAAGAAGGCACCAGAAGGTTCCTGATGGGCACCAAGAGGGCACCAGGACCCTGATGGGCACCAAGAGGTCCCCAGGAGGACCCTGATGGGCACCAGGGGGACCCTGATGAGCACCAAGAGGTCCCCAGGTGCCCCCATTGCTCTCCCCCCCCAACTTTCCTCACCTATCTTCATCTTCTTGAGGGCGGCGTCGGGCTCGTCGCGGGGCCGCTTGCGGGCGTCCCTGGGGCTGGGCATGCTGCGGGCGATCTCGGCCTGCTGGGTGCCCAGGTCCACGAGCAGGGTGGTGATCTGGGGCTGGAAGTCCCCCGAGGACGGGTGCCGCAGGATGCTCAGCAGGTGAAGCTTCAGGTTCTTACGCACGCTGCTCACCTGAGACTTGGCCAGCGTGGGGGGCAGGTTGGCTGCGAGGGGGGCAAGAGGGTCCAGGCTCCATCCCCGTGGGGGCCATAGGGCTCCATCCCCATGGGGCTCTGTGTCCCATCCCCATAGTACATCACACTTCATCCCCATAGGGCTCCATCCCCATGGGGCTCCATGTCCCATCCCCATAGGGCTCCACACTCCATCCCCATGGATCCATGCTCCATCCCCATGGGGGCCATAGGGCTCCATCCCCATAGGGCTCCATGTCCCATCCCCATAGGGCTCCACACTCCATCCCCATGGGGGCCATAGGGCTCCATCCCCATAGGGCTCCATCCCCATAGGGCTCCATGTCCCATCCCCATAGGACACCACATTTCATCCCCATGAGGATCCATGCTCCATCCCCATAGGGCTCCATGCTCCATCCCCATAGGGCTCCATCCCCATAGGGCTCCATCCCCATAGGACACCACATTTCATCCCCATAGGGCTCCATGCTCCATCCCCATAGGGCTCCATGCTCCATCCCCATAGGGCTCCACACCCCATCCCCATGGGGCTCCACACCCCATCCCCATGGGGCTCCATACCCCATCCCCATAAGTCTCCATACCCCATCCCCATAGAGCTCCACACCCCATCCCCATGGGGCTCCATCCCCGTGGGGCTCCATGCCCCATCCCCGTGGGGCTCCATCCCCGTGGGGCTCCATGCCCCATAGCCGTGGGGCTCCACACCCCATCCCCGTGGGGCTCCATCCCCACGGGGCTCCATACCCCATCCCCATAGAGCTCCACACCCCATCCCCATGGGGCTCCATCCCCATAGAGCTCCACACCCCATCCCCGTGTGCCTCCATCCCCGCGGGGCTCCGTGCCCCACAGCCGTGGGGCTGGGGCTCACCGTGCAGGGTCTCGTAGGCCTGGATGACCTCGGCCATGAAGATGGGTCTCTGCCTGGCGATGGTGGCCAAGGAGCCGAGCGCGGCCGTGAGGTTGATGCTGGAGATGGCCGGGTGCACCATGAACTTGAGGAGCTGCTCCAGGGCCGCCCTGCCCTCCTCCCACAGCGCCGCTGCACGGACACACAGCACGTGGGGCACCAGCAGCACCCAATGGGGTGGTGGGGGGGGGGACAGAGGGACCCTCAGGGTGCTGGGAGGATCCTGAGGGGCACTAAAGGGATCCTGAGGGGCACCAGGAGGACCTGAGGGGTCCTTAAAGGGCGTTGGGAGGACCTGAGGGGCACTAAAGGGACCCTGAGGGGCATTAAAGGGATCCTGAGGGGCACCTGAAGGACCTGAGGGGTCCTTAAAGGGTGCTGGGAGGACCCTGATGGGCACCAGAGGGGAGCTGGGAGGACCCTGATGGGCACTAAAGGGATCCTGAGGGGCACCAGGAGGATCTGAGGGGCATTAAAGGGTGCTGGGAGGACCCTGATGGGCACCTGAAGGACCTAAGGGGTCCCTAAAGGGTGCTGGGAGGACCCTGATGGGCACTAAAGGGATCCTGATGGGCACCAGGAGGACCTGAGGGGTCCTTAAAGGGTGCTGGGAGGACCCTGATGGGCACCAAGAGAATCTTGATGGGTCCCTAAAGGGTGCTGGGAGGACCTTGATGGGTCCCTAAATGGTGCTGGGAGGCCCCTGATGGACACCAAGAGGACCTTGATGCGTCCCTAAAGGGTGCTGAGAGGCCTTTGATGGACACCAAGAGGACCTTGATGGGTCCCTAAGGGGTGCTGGGAGGACCCTGATGGGTCCCTAAAGGGTGCTGGGAGGACCCTGATGGGTCCCTAAAGGGTGCTGGGAGGACCTTGATGGGTCCCTAAAGGGTGCTGAGAGGACCCTGATGGACACCAAGAGGCCCTTGACGGGTCCCTAAAGGGTGCTGGGAGGACCCTGATGGACACCAGGAGGACCTTGATGGGTCCCTAAAGGGTGCTGGGAGGCCCTTGATGGACACCAAGAGGATCTTGATGGGTCCCTAAAAGGTGCTGGGAGGACCCTGATGGACACCAAGAGGACCCTGATGGGTCCCTAAAGGGTTCTGGGAGGACCCTGATGGGTACCAAGAGGACCTTGATGGGTCCCTAAATGGTGCTGGGAGGACCCTGATGGGTCCCTAAAGGGTGCTGGGAGGACCTTGGTGGGTCCCTAAATGGTGCTGGGAGGATCTTGATGGGTCCCTAAAGGGTGCTGGGAGGACCCTGATGGGCATGAGGATGTGAGGGGTCCCCATAGGGAGCTAAGAGGACCCTCGACGGGCACCAGGAGGACGTGAGGGGTCCCCGTAGGGTGCTGGGAGGCCCTTGATGGGTCCCTAAAGGGTGCTGAGAGGACCTTCATGGACACCAAGAGGACCTTGATGGGTCCCTAAAGGGTGCTGGGAGGCCCTTGATGGACACCAAGAGGACCTTGGTGGGTCCCTAAAGGGTGCTGGGAGGCCCTTGATGGGCACCAGGAGGACTTGAGGGGTCCCCATAGGGCGCTGGGAGGCCCTTGATGGACACCAAGAGGCCCTTGATGGGTCCCTAAAGGGTGCTGGGAGGCCCTTGATGGGCACCAAGAGGCCCTTGATGGGTCCCTAAAGGGTGCTGGGAGGACCCTGATGGACACCAAGAGGACGTGAGGGGTCCCCATAGGGCGCTGGGAGGCCCTTGATGGACACCAAGAGGACCTTGATGGGTCCATAAAGGGTGCTGGGAGGCCCTTGATGGACACCAAGAGGACCTTGGTGGGTCCCTAAAGGGTGCTGGGAGGCCCTTGATGGGCACCAGGAGGACTTGAGGGGTCCCCATAGGGCACTGGGAGGCCCTTGATGGACACCAAGAGGACCTTGATGGGTCCATAAAGGGTGCTGGGAGGCCCTTGATGGACACCAAGAGGACCTTGGTGGGTCCCTAAAGGGCGCTGGGAGGCCCTTGATGGGCACCAAGAGGACCTTGATGGGTCCCTAAAGGGTGCTGGGAGGCCCCTGATGGGCACCAGGAGGACCTGAGGGGTCCCCATAGGGCGCTGGGAGGCCCCCCCGGCCCGCACTCACTGTACTTGATGTAGGGGTGGTCCCTGGGCACCTTCTCGAGGCTGATGTCTCCCTCGTGGCGCTTGGGCACGTCGGAGTCGGCGCCGCGGGGCGAGAGGGTGATGATGAGGCCCTCGACGAACTTGATGGCGTGCGTGCGGATGCCGTCGTTGTCCGAGTCGAGCAGGAGCAGGATGTCCGAGGCCATGGAGGTGATGAGCTCCCAGCAGGCCTCCTGCAGCTCGCTCAGCACCCGCGACTTCACCATCCACTGAGCGGGGGGACACGGGGACATCCATGGGGGGTCAATGGCACCCATGGGGGGCAAGGGCACCCAAAGGGGGTCAATGGTATCCAAAGGGGGTCAATGGTATCCAAAGGGGGTCAATGGTACCCACAGGGGGTCAATGGCACCCAAAGGGGGTCAATGGTACTCAAAAGAGGGGCAATGGTATCCAAAGTTGGTCAATGGTACCCAAAGTTGGTCAATGGTACCCAAAGGGCCTCAATGGTATCCAAACGGGGTCAACGGTACCCACAGGGGGTCAATGGTACCCAAAGGGGGTCAATGGTACCCAAAGCGGTTCAATGGTACCCAAAAGGGGTCAATGGTACCCAAAGGGGGTCAAGGGCACCCAAAGGGGGTCAATGGTACCCAAAAGTGGTCAATGGTAACCAAAGGGGGTCAAGGGCACCCAAAGGGGTCAATGGTACCCAATGGGGGTCAATGGTACCCAAAAGGGGTCAATGGTACCCAAAGGGGGTCAATGGTACCCAAAGGGGGTCAATGGTACCCAAAGGGGGTCAATGGTACCCAAAGGGGGTCAATGGTACCCAAAGGGGGTCAAGGGAATCCAAAGGGGGTCAATGGTACCCAAAGGGGGTCAATGGTACCCAAAGGGGGTCAATGGTACCCAAAAGGGGTCAATGGTATCCAAAGTTGGTCAATGGTACCCAAACGGGGTCAATGGTACTCAAAGGGGGTCAATGGTACCCAAAAGGGGTCAAGAGTACCCAAAGTTGGTCAATGGTACCCAAAGGGGGTCAATGGTAGCCACAGGGGGCCAATGGTACCCAAAAGGGGTCAAGAGTACCCAAAGTTGGTCAATGGTATCCAAAGGGGGATCAATGGTATCCAAAGTTGGTCAATGGTACCCAAAAGGGGTCAATGGTACCCAAAGGGGGTCAATGGTACCCAAAGGGGGTCAAGGGAATCCAAAGGGGGTCAATGGTACCCAAACGGGGTCAATGGTACTCAAAGGGGGTCAATGGTACCCAAAAGGGGTCAAGAGTACCCAAAGTTGGTCAATGGTACCCAAAGGGGGTCAATGGTAGCCACAGGGGGCCAATGGTACCCAAAAGGGGTCAAGAGTACCCAAAGTTGGTCAATGGTAGCCAAAGGGGGTCAAGGGCACCCATGGGGGGTCAATGGTATCCAAAAGGGGTCAGCGGCACCCACTGGGGGTGAATGGCACCCAAAGGGGGTCAAGGGCACCCAAAGGGGTCAATGGTACCCAAAGGGGGTCAAAGGAATCCAAAGGGGGTCAATGGTACCCAAAGAGGGTCAATGGTACCCAAAGTTGGTCAATGGTACCCAAAAGGGGTCAATGGCACCAAAAGGGGGTCAATGGTACCCACAGGTGGTCAATGGTACGCAAAGGGGGTCAATGGTATCCAAAGGGGTTCAATGGTATCCAAAGGGGTTCAATGGTACCCAAACGGGGTCAATGGTACCCAAAAGGGGTCAATGGTACCCAAAAGGGGTCAATGGCACCCAAAGGGGGTCAATGGTACCCAAAGGGGATCAATGGTACCCAAAAGGGGTCAATGGTACCCAATGGGGGTCAATGGTACCCAAAAGGGGTCAATGGTACCCAATGGGGGTCAATGGTACCCAAAGGGGATCAATGGTACCCAAAAGGGGTCAATGGTACCCAAAGAGGGTCGATGGTACCCAAACGGAGCCAATGGTACTCAAAGGGGGTCAATGGTACCCAAAGGGGGTCAATGGTACCCAAAGTTGGTCAATGGTACCCAAAGGGGGTCAATGGTATCCAAAAGGGGTAAATGGCACCCAAGGGGGTCAATGGTACTCAAAGGGGGTCAATGGTATCTCAAAAGGGGTCAATGGCACCTAAAGTGGGTCAATGGTACCCAAAGGCAGTCAATGGCACCCAAAGGGGGTCAATGGTACTCAAAAGAGGGGCAATGGTATCCAAAGTTGGTCAACGGTATCCAAAGGGGGTCAATGGTACCCAAAAGGGGTCAAGGGAATCCAAAGGGGGTCAAGGGTACCCAAAGGGGGTCAATGGTATCGAAAAGTGGTAAGTGGCATCCAAAGGGAGTCAATGGTACCCAAAGGGGGTCATTGGTATCCAAAGGAGCTCAATGGTACCCAAAAGGGGTCAATGGTACCCAAAGAGGGTCAATGGTACCCAATGGGGGTCAAGGGTACCCAAAGAGGGTCAATGGTACCCAATGGGGGTCAAGGGTACCCAAAGAGGGTCAATGGTACCCAATGGGGGTCAAGGGTACCCAAAGGGGGTCAATGGCACCCAAAGGTGCCCAACGACCCCCAAAGGTGCCCAACAGCATCCAAAGCTGCTCCCTTCCAGCACCCAACGCTGCTCCTTCGGCACCCAAAGGCCCTCATTCCATCACCCCAATACACCCACGAGCACCCAAAGGAACCCTTAGAAGCAGGCGCAGGGCCCCCCTCCACCACCCAAAGGTGCTCCTCCGAGCACCCACAGCTGCTCCATTGGCATCCAAAGGAGCCCTCGTGGCACCCATGGGCCCCCCCGCTCAGCACCCATGGGTGCTGTACCTGCAGGGCCACCCTGTAGAGCTGGGTCATGGTCAGGATGGCCTTCTTGACCACGTTGACGTTCTCGTCCTTAAGGAGCATGTTGAGGTTGGCGATGAGCTTCAGCAGCAGCTCGATGTCCCGTTTGCTGTGGGGTGGGGTGGGGGGGGAGGTGTGGGTGGGGGGCACCCATGGGTGCTCAGCACCACCCTGGGGTTCCTCCCCCCTCCCCCTTACCAAGCCTCCTCGATGAAGCCCACCACGAACTTGCGCACCTCAATGGATTTGTCCGCTTGGAATGCGATGATCTCCTGGGGGGGGGGGGGGACAGGGTGGAGACATCCCAAACAACCCCCCCCATCCATCCCAACCCCATCCCGGATCCATCCCAACCCCATCCCGGATCCATCCCAACCACCCCAGATCCATCCCAAACCTATCCCAGATCCCTCCCAGCATTCCCAGATCCACCACAAACCTATCCTAGATCCATCCCAACCACCCCAGATCCATCCCAAGCCTATCCCAGATCCAGCAAAACCACCCCAGATCCATCGCAGCATTCCCAGATCCATCGCAGCATTCCCAGATCCATCCCAAACCTATCCCAGATCCATCCCAACCACCCCAGATCCATCCCAACCACCCCAGATCCATCCCAAACCTATCCTAGATCCACCCCAACCACCCCAGATCCATCCCAAACCTATCCTAGATCCACCCCAACCACCCCAGATCCATCCCAACCTCCCCAGATCCATCCCAAACCTATCCCAGATCCCTCCCAGCATTCCCAGATCCATCCCAAACCTATCCTAGATCCACCCCAACCACCCCAGATCCATCCCAAACCTCCCCAGATCCATCCCAACCACCCCAGATCCATCCCAAACCTATCCCAGATCCATCCCAACCTCCCCAGATGCCTCTCAGCATTCCCAGATCCATCTCAAACCTATCCTAGATCCATCCCAACCACCCCAGATCCATCCCAGCATTCCCAGATCCATCCCAATCACATCCCAGATCCATCCCAAACCTATCCCAGATCCATCCCAACCACCCCAGATCCATCCCAACCTCCCCAGATGCCTCCCAGCATTCCCAGATCCATCCCAAACCTATCCCAGACCCATCCCAGCATTCCCAGATCCATCCCAAACCCATTCCCAGACCCGCCCCATCCATCCCTGTATCCCCCTGGATCCACCCCATCATTCCCAGCTCCATCCCAGACCCATTCCCCCCAGATCCCCCTGATCCATCCCAAATTCCCAGCTCCATCCCAGACCCCCCCCATCCACCCCAACCCCCCAGGATCCATCCCAGCATTCCCAGCTCCATCCCAGACCCCCCCCATCCACCCCAGTATCCCCCTGGATCCATCCCAGCATTCCCAGCTCCATCCCAGACCCCCCCCATCCACCCCAGTATCCCCCTGGATCCATCCCAGCATTCCCAGCTCCATCCCAAACCCCCCAGATCCACCCCAGACCCCCCCCACATACATCCCAGTATCCCCCTGGATCCATCCCATCATTCCCAGACCTGTTGCCCCCCCCATCCCCCTGGATCCCCCAGCATTCCCAGATCCATCCCAAACCCATTCCCAGACCCCCCCCATCCATCCCAGTATCCCCCTGGATCCATCCCAAACCCATTCCCAGCTCCACCCCCCAGCCCCCCCCATCCCCCCTGGATCCATCCCAATCCCATTCCCAGCTCCACAGCCCCCCCATCCATCCCTGGATCCCCCAAACCCATTCCCAGCTCCATCCCAGCCCCCCCATCCATCCCTGGATCCATCCCAATCCCATTCCCAGCCCCCCCCCATCCATCCCTGGATCCATCCCAATCCCATTCCCAGCCCCCCCCCATCCATCCCAAACCCATTCCCAGCTCCATCCCAGACCCCCCCCATCCATCCCTGGATCCATCCCAAACCCATTCCCAGCTCCACCCCAGCCCCCCCCCATCCATCCCTGGATCCATCCCAATCCCATTCCCAGCCCCCCCCCCATCCATCCCTGGATCCATCCCAATCCCATTCCCAGCTCCATCCCAGCCCCCCCCCCATTCATCCCTGGATCCATCCCAATCCCATTCCCAGCCCCCCCCCATCCATCCCTGGATCCATCCCAAACCCATTCCCAGCTCCATCCCAGCCCCCCCCCATCCATCCCAGCCCCCCCCCATCCATCCCTGGATCCATCCCAAACCCATTCCCAGCCCCCCCCCCCCCCATCCCATCCATCCCAATCCCATTCCATCCCAATCCCATTCCCAATCCCATTCCCAGCCCCCCCCCCCCATCCATCCCTGGATCCATCCCAATCCCATTCCCAGCCCCCCCCCATCCATCCCTGGATCCATCCCAATCCCATTCCCAGCCCCCCCCCATCCATCCCTGGATCCATCCCAATCCCATTCCCAGCCCCCCCCCATCCATCCCTGGATCCATCCCAATCCCATTCCCAGCCCCCCCCCATCCATCCCTGGATCCATCCCAATCCCATTCCCAGCCCCCCCCATCCATCCATCCCCCAATCCCATTCCCAGGATCCATCCC